>NW_026571095.1:8018864-8242362 GCF_026225935.1 Boleophthalmus pectinirostris
TAATGCCATAACGTGGGACATTTTAAGCAAGGCAATTCAATTAACTTTCCATGTCGACAAGCAAGTGGAATTTAGATTGAGTAAATGTTTACAGCTTTATTACCATGATTTGTTTAATTACAATTTTTAATCAATTTTAACTATTTGTTTGCAGCATGTTCTAAATGCTTATAACAATTCAGCATGAGAGGAGATTTCTATATGAGATTATTCTGTGTAAAAACAAAAAACATGTGTAACATAATTTGAAAAATGAAATAAAAAATGTTTTTGAAATTTGTTACATTGAATAAAAACACACATGAACCTTACATCTTATTATACAGGCATCATTTCTCATATACATTTATTGTAGTTGTTACACATTTTGAACTGGCACACAAAGCTAGAATAAAGCATAAACCTGCTGCAAATTGTTCAAGTTTTAAAGAATACAAATTTTTAAATAAATCCGATTCATTATTCTGATTGTACCGTACGTCTTTGTGGCAAGATATAACTTAGTACTTAATTATATAATCATCCAGTGTTGGCTGCTACCTTTTCCAGGTCTCTCTTGAAAATCTCAATGAAAATAAATACATAGATAAATAAAGTAAATAAATAAGATATAATAGTGGACTAGAGAGAGGGAACGTCCATTTCCGGCAGCCATGTTTTCAATGGAAAATTCTGTTCAAGAACTCATACAATCTAAGGGAGTGTGACCTTTTAATTATAAGTTTCCCTTTACTTTAATATACTTTAATAATTGGGCTTTTTTGTGTTTTTACTTTTGTCTAATGCCCTTGTTCTAATCACTTAATTGTGCAAAACTTATAGACTAGTGCAGTGTTTCTTGGGTGACACCAGTAGCTCTCTACATTATTAGGACCAAAAATACACCATTATATACCAATTTAAACTCTTTGGTCTATGTATTTTTCTCTTTTTATTTTATAATTGTGAATCAGAATTTTGCGTTTCCGCCTCTCACAATATGGCTGCCACATTTGCCACGACAACAGAACCCACTCTCTTATAGTAAGTCAGTAGTTATAACATGTAAAAATGCAACAAAATTAAACATAAAATAAGCTGCCATTTTTATATTTCATCTTCATTTTAGTCTTCACATTCACGCAACATTAGGGAACTAATTACTAAGTGCTGTTATTATTTTTGTGCAGGTTAAAATTGTCTGTACCATAACCATAATCTAACCATTAAGATGCGCTGTGTAACTTTGTGGTAGAAAATTTGTTAAATGTTTTCGCCATGGAGATGTTTCTTTCTATGGAATGTTAACAGTGTGGTATTAAGCCTTTCTATCTTCATGGAGACCAAACCGGACTAAGTTACAGGTTAGATCTGTGGAGAGGCAACTACACCTACAGTCACAATGTCTGTTTTTCTAGGTATTTTTGAGCTATAAAACTACCTGTAATTGAATAAATGTAAAGTAAAGCTATTTAATGTCGTACTGTGGAACATTCCAGGCAGAGCAATGACATATCCATAGCAACAAGCAGATGATGAATCCACAACCAAAAGGTTACATAGTGCACATTTAACTTTTAGCATTTTTTATTTTGAATACTAGTGCTGTGGTACTTGCGCCCGGTCTTGGTCTCGAGACCTTCCTCAAGATCGCATTTTTACAGTGTTGGTCTCGTCTCAGACTTGAGTGCATTTGGACTCGGTCTTGTCTCAGTCTTGACTCAAGACACTTGACAAGTGCTATTATATTTCATTACAGCCGTTAAATGTGCAGAGGCTGCTAAATATCACTGCAAAACCAGTAAGATAATGTAAGTGTAAATGTTATGAACTTGAAAAAACCCACTTGATCAACTTCGAAGTTGTTTTCTGTAAAGTGCCAGTGGAAGTGGAATTAAAGAAGGGGTTCTCAAACTGTGGGTGAGGGTCCAAAAAAGGGACGCAGAGTGTTTTAGTGCAGTACAGTATGCTTGACCTATTTTAAACTTAAATTAACATTAATCCGATAGAAGGGAGATATATTTATAAAAACACGGATATAAATGTGCCAAAATAATTATAAAATACAAAGAAATATAGGAAATGTCAGAGATGATCTTGTTTTGGTCTCCTTGGCTGTGGTCTCGGCCTCATCTCGGTCTCGTTTCTGTCTCAACCTTTAAAAGTCTTGGTCTTGTCTCGGTCTTGACTCTCAGAGGTCTTGGTCTTGTTTTGGTCTCGTTTCTGTCTCAACCTTTAAAAGTTTTGGTCTTGTCTCGGTCTCAGCCTTAAAAGTCTTGGTCTTGTCTCGGTCTCGACCCTCAGAGGTCTTGGTCTTGTCCTTGTGGCCTTGGACTGGTCTTGGTCTCGATTAGTGCGGTCTTGACTACAACACTACTGAATACATTAACATTCCAAAGCTGGGCGCAAACTTCATATAAAACTGAATGAGGCGTGGTTCACTTACTGGTCTATAGCTTTGACACCTCCCTGATTGTTTCAACCAAATAAGATTAAAATTTGTTCCTGTAATAATTTAACAGGAAATCCCCACACTTCATTAGCTCCGTGTTATGATGTCAGTAATGGCTTTCAGCTGCTGTGGGAAGTAATTTTCTGATTTCTAATGTTGTTTCTTCATCCAAAGCAGACCTGGAGTTGTGTTTTGTTTCAATCACACGTTTAACACAAAACCCTGCAGATTTAGGCTGAGTTGAGAAAACACACCTTCACTAGAATCATTGGGGTAATTTCAGCCATGGAGTTGCCAGTCTCTTCTGAACTAAAAGTGAAATGTAGAACAAGGTGGAACAGAGCATTTTGAACTTTGGAGATGTAGACAGACTAATAATAAAGGATTACTCGAACATGTGTGAATGAAACAAAACACAACTCCAGGGGAAGTTTATAGCGTGACTTAAAGCTCACAAGCGACCAATTTGTTTATATAGGGCCTTTAATTTTAACAAAAAAATGTAGGCTAGGATGAGAAAAATATTTTTTTATGTGTGCTCCAAAGTGTATAAATACCTAGCAGATATACTTACAGTAATTCTGACACCTGTGGGTAAAACTATTGGGTGTTACCATACAAAAAATTGTAAGGGGTTAAAATGAAAAGAGTAATGTACACAGTTCTGAGTAGACTGGGAATGACTGTTGGTTCCATTTTTGGTTTTAATGTTAAGCTGGGAGCCAGTCCACTCCCCAGGATGTTTTTTGCTACCATTTTTCAGTAATATTTCCTGTTATGTTATATCTTGGGCCATTACAAGTTGATAGGGACCACCCCCAACTCTGCCCTGTTTGGTCTCAGAGCCCAAAAAAACACCCTTTTTAGGAAAAGCTTTTGGCGAAATTATGTAACTGTAAATATTAAGGTACTGCAACTGGATAAATAGTCAAATAACTGGTCAAATAATCCAAACATTTTGCATGGTGTATCCTGACACATAGGGGAAACTAGCAGAAATTTTTGCTGCCTTTCTACTGTCAAATGTCACCCTCAACATATCCCGAAAGACAAAAAAAATGTCTGTCTGCCTGACAAATAGTCATCAAAAGTGATCATTTTCAAGCATTTTATCACATATATCACTGTAAAACTCTTATGATATGATACTTTGCAGCTGACGACATCAACATTCCTTGGGGGTTGATGCTAACTGGGGGCACTGCTCTGTCTGTTTTAATGCAATCTGACCATAAAGAATTGACTTAGTTGGAACCACAGTGGGAGAGATGATTTGTGTCCTCAAACTTATTTTAGATTAAAAAAAGGTTCAAAACAGTGACTGGTTTAAGAAATTCTTTTGGTATTGGTATTTGGTTCATGATCCTGGACAGCTGTGAAGTAAAAGCCATTTCAGTAGACTTCAATTGTGCGAAGGCAGCAAATCAATAAAGCATAAGGGTAAAAAAAAAAAGCTGTTTTTTTTTATATTGATGTCACTGAAGTCCCTTAAATTTCCAGTGGTACAGAAGTAATGGTGCGATCGACTGACATGATACAGAGAGAACAGAGGCTCTTTCTGCAGGAGACATGCTCAGTAGAGTGAAGTATCAGTGGTGTGATAGGAGCAGCAGATACTGGCACACAAGCATAGAGCGCCCTCCTGAGGCTGTCAGTGTGAACATTTTAATATATAAGTCACACCGGAGTATAAGTTGCAGGAAACACCCAAACCATGAAAAAAAAAGTGCGACATATAGTCCAAAAAATATGGTACTTTTGTTTTTTTTTGTCCAAACTTTTGACTGTTAGTGCACACGCAGAACCCCCTCAGCGTGCTGTCACTGCAAAATATCCAATGAAGAAAAACAAAACTAAACCAAACAAATGGTTGAACTCCCTCCACCATTTTCTACTAGTTCAATACTCCATGAAGCGTCCTCCCGGCTTTAACACATTTCAGTTTTCGGAGCTGACGAAAAATACGCGAGCGGAGTAGATCAGATCGGCCACGTACAGAACAAAGTTTAAGACCGTGAGTACAGCCACCGCCATCCTCTTATCCCAACTACACACACCGGGCCCGTAACGGCAACTGCTCGGCCGCTCTCTCTCTCCGCCATTTCTGGGGTCAAAGTTGTAAATTATCCACAGAATCACCACAGAGAGGTACAAGAGAACAGACAGAATAGTGTACCCCCATAAAAAGCGTGAGAACGAGAACGGGAGACGCCCTGTGCACTCGCAAACACACACGATGATGATACCAGTAGACACGATGAAGCAAAAACAATATACCGCCATGCAATAGGAAAGAGCTTCAAACCGGTCGTACAAAATCGGGTCACTGATGAAAAAGAAAATTATGGCAGCACTGAAGGTTTGGCAAATCTTCAGAAGACCGGGAGCTGTAGCCATGTAGCCAGTGACTATGCCCGGACGTGCTTTGCTGATACGGACTTCCACCATGTACGCGATTGTTGCGAAACACGAGAAAATAGTTGAGATGATTCTGCAGCCGTTGGTCTCACTTAATGCGAATATGGTGGTGCCCTTGAGGTAGTCCATGGGGAAGATAATGGAGGCGGAGAGGCAGAGGAGAGCGGCATAGCAAGCGAAAGTGATCGGGAAGTTCTTCCAAGAAATGAGAACGTGAGATTGGACGCCGAAAAGTTCCACCAGGAGGATGAGGAGGGTCCCGGCGAAGCTAAAGGCCCAGCAGAAGATGCACCAGTCCCCTGTGCCGTAGTAGAGCCAGCCCCCGTGAACCGCGACGGAGAAAGTGATGCAGGTGAAGACGAGAGCGGCCACACGGGTCCAGAGCAGAGGAGAGGACTGAAAGGAGATCGCCATGGTGATGTTCAGAAGGTCCAAATGTTTGAAGAAAGATCTGGAAATAGAAAGTAGATATAAGATGGGTTAAAGAAGACCTATTGTGTTTGTATCTATTACATAGTAACAGTATAATCTCTTTGCACATTTTTGCAAATTTGATCTACGACTTATGCATTATATAACATTTTGATTGGGGGTCCATAACCTGCTTGTTTCTATGGATATGTCATTGCTCTGCCTGGAATGTTCTAGCCAGATTCATCAGCCGGTTTCACTTCATAAAAAACATCTGACTTTACAGCATTAGGATTCTTTCGCTTGACAGTAGGGGGTACTTTTTTTCATTTAACCAATTGCTACTAATTGGTTGTGATGTATATAATGCGCCTCTAATGGGGCGAACTGGTATATTAAGCTTTTCCCAAATCACGCTGGAAGAAGGGCAATAATGTCTTTCCCTTGGATAAAATTCACCAAACATTCTCTTTGTTCCCGCTTTAAATCCTCGATCTCGGGAATTGTTGCCAACACAGAATATATGGCTCTTCGCTGATTGGCTGGTGCCCGAACTTGCACTTCCAGGGTTTTTCCGAACAGTCTAGTGTATTCTGATTCCTAACCTAATCGCTGGAGAGAAATTAAATTGAGTAGATGCACTAGGTGGCATCAGCCTGGCTAGGAATGTTCCACAGTATGACATTAAACGGCTCTACCTTATTTATTCAATTACAGGTGGTTTTATTGCTCAGAATTACCTAGAAAAACAGACAATTGATTGTGAGCAGGGTTCCCTATGCACAGATCTGACTTGTAACTTGGCCTGGTTTGGTCTCTATGATTTATTTATTTATTTATTTGAGACAGGGACAGCGCACAATTTTTGCATTTTACCTTAACAGGAGAGATGCATTGTACATCAGGTTGTAGCATCAGTGCTAATTTCCACCTGTAGTCCCTGGACAGGTTCATTAATTGGTTGTATTTAACTGACCTTGACTATCAACTGTTCTGGAGACCTGTGTAGCATACTTTGGGTTGATGATAGAAAGGTTTACCGCCATACTGTGAAACATTTCCATAGAGAAAATTATTTGATGGACCTTGATAAAAGAAATAAGTCTGATTTTGTAAATAAGTGATTAAGAAGTACTCAAAAGCACAGATCACTAACTTCAGGTGTGTAAATGTTGAGAGGAAATAATTATAAGATGGTTAAAAGATCTAAAAATGTGAATTGTAATAATAGGTCTGCTTTAATTTTATTGTCTGATATATTTTGTTGTCATAGTTTTTGTCAGTCCGTGAGTCTCAGAATAAAAAAAAGATCCTTAACATGCGCAGTGGTTCTCAAAGAGGGGGTCCTTGAGCCACGTGTTGGTGGTCTCTCAAACCTGTGATTACTTGGATCATTGCTTACTACAATATCTTATGATATACTTTACAATTACAAACATTGTGAAATTATCATTGTATATTTGGTTCTAAACATCATGGAGACCTATAGGGGGTTCTTGGCCTCAGTAAGTTTGAGAACCCCTGGTAATGCAGATAACACCAGAGCCTTTTGAACTTAATTAGCGAGAAACAACATTATATGAGTGTCAGTGGTGAATGAAATGTAAGGTAATGGCATTATCTTCCGTTAAAGCTCAAAACACATTTAAAATGTGAATGAACTTCTACAGCAGGGGTGTTAAACTCAAATTCACAGACGGCCAAAATTAAAAACTGGGACTAAGTCGTGGCCCCAACTAAATATTTATTGAAAAATTTCAACAACATGGGCATGTTTTCTCTTCTTTTGAGATATGTAATGTTAAACCTTTTCTTATTAAAATACATGTTTAATAATAGTTTTGCTTAAATATTGAATTCAGAACAAGCATAATATAAATAATATCAACATTTTAAAGAAATAATGTTTCTATAGTCTATCTGTAGCCGACAGGCAGCTCTAATTCATATTTGATATGATCTCGCAGGCCAAATATGAATATGAAAATGAGTTTGACATGTCTGTTCTACAGCTTAGTAACAAATTTCAAAATCTACAACTCTGCTATATACAGTATTTAGATTGTATCTGACATTTAAAACAAGTCCACAGTAGAAAACCAGTAAAGAGCTTAATGACAGGGACACTGCAGGCTACACTATTTATCATTGATAGAGACTCTGGGATCAGACACAGTGAACTTAACTTTTCACTTTTTAAATAAGATGTTTCTGAGTCTGTGTTTTGTGGACAGCTCCACTCAGCTCGTCTGTGACAGAAGAAGACCAGAGAGCACAGGTGAGGCTCTTCCCCAAATGACCACAACGCTCCAAGCTCCTTAAATCAAACCCAATGCACTTTGCGGTCTTCCATAACAAGGGCAGTCCGGATATTCTACGGAGTTAGAAGGAATTTAGAAAAGGAGCCTGCTTCCTTTCATAGCTCTTTTAGTATAGGAACCTCTGCATGACTCTTCCTCTCTTTTAACTAAAACACCACTATCTCCCTCTCTCTTTCTAGCGTAAACTGGAGAACCCATTGGGATTAGGGCTGACTATTATTAAGAAGTTGCCGAAATGATACATACCTCGATACAGTGCATTTTTGATAAATAAAGGCTAAATCATGGCTGTGATACTAAAAGTTTTTGTTCAACCACTTTTTGTGCAAAGTGAATATAAAACACAAACATTTTAATCATCAAAACAGTGAAAATGTCAAATGTGTTGCATAAATGGCTTTCCTTCCTCTGAACAAACAACAAAACTGTAGGACTGTAAGAAAATAATTAAGCAAAATATTCCAATACTCTTGGCGATACAGCAGCTGAAAATATCAATACTGTATCATCACATTAAACAATACGATATATTATATATATTATTTGGGAAATAAACTGAAAGCTGCCAACTCCAAAATGAAAAAGAAAAATGACACAGAGGTAAATGTACAATACCATATGTTTTATTTGAACACTGATAACTATATATTTTGGATACACTCATGGTGGCGTGCAAGAACAAAAGTGGAAATGTTTAACAGTGTAGTTCAGCATGAGCTGTGCACTGCAAAAAAGCCATATCTATGAATGAGTTTTGAATTTAAAGGTACATTGTGTAACTTTTCGAGGAAAAGGTCCATCACCTGCCCGTTTCCATGGAGATGTTATTTCTTTGCCTAAAATGTTCCACAGTATGGCATAGATCTCATCTATGTATGTGACAGACAAGTGCCGCCACAAGTTCGGTCCATCCAAGCAGAGATTTCCCTCTTCCTGGACACTTCCTCCAGTTCCTCCGGTGCGGCTCCAAGATGTTCCAAGGCCACAATAGTTCCTCCATCGTGTCTTGGGTCTACCCCAGGGTCTCCTCCTGGTAGGACATGAACACCTTCCCAGGAAGGCGTCATGGAGCAGTGTCTCTACTCTGAGCTCCTCCTGTGTGACTGAGCTCCTCACTCTAAGGGAGCGCCCAGATACTCTGCAGAGGAAATTCACTTCAACACTTTTATCTGTGATCTTGCTCACCATCAAGATAGGTAAGTTAATGTGATACTGTGGGATATTTTAGGAAATGCAATAACATCTCCATGGAGACAATCATCTGACCGAAAATCCACATGAAAAGTTACATAGTGCAGCAAATGAGCAATTTTTAGAGCTTTATTATTATGAATTGTTTAAAGATAATTTCAACTTTTTACTCATTTTAACTATAGATTCTTTGCAGTGTGTTCTAAAAGCTTACAACAATTAGTTTATTATATCAAGTTATTCCGCCTGAACCAAAACAAAAAATGTACATCAGAATCTGAAAAACGAAATCAAACCTTGAATTGAAAAATAATGATAGAACTGGTTACACTGAATAAAATACACACATGTATCTTGCATGTAATTTCACTCTAGGCCATCATTTCTCATATACATTTATTGTAGCAGTTATACATTTTGAATCAGCGCACAAAGCCAGCAAAAGCATTTGGTACAATTCTTCAAGTTTTAGAATAAATCGAATGCACCAATCTACCATACATCTTTGTAGCATAAAAACAATTGGTAACATGTAAAAAAAAAATGCAACAAAATTAAACAAAAATAAGCCGCCATTTTATTATTTCTTCTTCGCTTTAGACAGTCTTCACATGCACGCAGTACTTGGAGCTAACTAAGTGCTATATTTCTTTTTGTACATGTTCATATTGCCTTTACAACTATAAGCCTTTTAAACTTCCAAAGCTGGGTGCATACTTCATTTAGGTTGAGTTCACGTTCTAAAATGTATATCCAGAGATCCACTAATGCCATTTTCTGAAGCTATTGTGAAAAAAATCATTTGACTTTTGTTTATTTATGCTGATGGAGATGTTGAACTTTGTGCCAGTTTTTGTTTCATATGAATAGGCCCAGTAATTACAGAGACATGAGCCATAAACCAGGTCAACAAATCTGCAAACTGACAATTAAGGAGCCTATGACTTTTTGAATTACTCATTTGACTAAAACAGTAATTATATTTAAGATTTTACCAAAAGAAATGTTAAAAATGCACAGTTTGATTACTTTTTAGGTTTCAAAAGATGAAATTAAGTTTTGACAAATATGAAAATACAATACACCTTTATTTTTGGTGAAAATATGTGTAAATTTTGTCAAACTTTTTGGATAGAATACTCCCTAGTGTGCTGTCATCAATATAGAGCTTTCTTTCAAATAGAACTTTCTACTTTTTAAACTTTTCTTAACAATTTGCTTCTTAATCAGTCTAAAACTATAATTTATATTTACAACACGTATTATCCTAAAAAATTAAGTCAATATTAGAGAATCATCATATGCACTTTAAACAGCAAATTCCACTATAGTATTCTGACCTGTCCTCCAGCTCAGTTTAAACTAAAGGGATTCTACAATGTTGTGAACCCAGCCTATTAAATTCAATTGGGTTTGGTTCACTTAGTGGTATAGCCTTGACTCCACCTTTATTGTATTAACTAAATAAGATTAAGGTTCGTTCCTACAGTCATTGAAACAGGAAATGTCCCAACACTTCATTCACTTTGTGTTATGTCAGTAATGGCTTCCAGCGGCTGTAGAAAGCTTTTAAATGAAAAAGTTTAGCATCAGGTTGTACATTACTGACTAGACAGAGAATGGATGGTGTTTGTACTCTATTTTCACTGATTTTTAGATATTAATATGATTTCCAGTTTAGGGGTTTGGTGCTTTGATATAACTTCCATGAAAGTGAAATTCTACCACAAATTTACACGGTAATTTGGAAGTTTATGGATTAACTTATGCAAGAGCTAGAACTGAATTTAATTTATAATTTTAATTTAATATCATTTTAATTTATCAACTTTATACCAAAATGATCATTACATTGTTATGAGTGACAGTAGCTCAGTTGATAGAGCGTTTGTCCACTGACCCACAGGTTGGCTGGTGTGATTCCAGCTCCCACAGGTGAATGCTGTCGTTGTGTCGTTGGGCAAGACACTTAACCTACATCCCCACCAGTGTCTATGTACACTGGTGTGTGAATGAGCGAGAGCTTTGAGTGCCTTGAAGGTGGAAAGGCGACCATTTACTTTTTAATAATGCCAATGTATTGGAATTGCATGTGAACCTTAACCTAAAATATTGACAATTTAAATTTCTAAAACATTTTATATTTATTTTTTAATCAGGTTGAAGATAGCCACAGATGGGCAGCCTCTCTTTGGTCAATCTGTCCCAGGGCAGCTGTGGCTACAGAGGTAACTTACTTCCAGAAGTGAAGTGAATGAATAATGACTGAATTGTAGAGCTTTGAGAGACAGAAATATTGATACTTTGCAGTGACATCACACTGGGGGTTCTACATGTATCTCTATTGGCAGAATATTCAGTAGTTACCATGGTGACACAATGCACACATTAGCAAACACAGACAAAAATGTTTTACAATACAAAATGAATTAAAAATAATAATTTTCAGGAACCTGTGATACGCGTTCATGGTCCTGTTTAGGAGTTTGCTTTTCAACAAAAAAGCTGAGTGTGACTAACTGAAAAACTACCTAAGCTTGTGACTGTAATTTTACGTGAAAGACTTGTTGCATTTCACCCGTTGTAGTCACAACCAAATCAGATACTGTTAAAATAAAGTTCAGATTAAGTTAATTTGAGTAACAGAGCTTCTAACAGAGCAGTGCTTTCAGTTAGTTTCACACCCCCAGGGAATATTGATGACATCAGCTACAAAGTATCAATAGGGCCTTTTTATTGAAAAAAACGAGGCAGTTACTGATCTTAACCAACCACCACCCCAGTGTCTACATCAGTATATCAACACAATCCTATCTGAAGCATCCACCCAGCTTTAGTACATTTGTCTTTTAGGAGCTGACGAAAACTAAACGAGTGGAGTAGATCATGTCTGCCAAATACAGAATAAAGTTCAGACCCGTGAGCACAGCCACCGCCATCCTTTTATCCCATTCGCAGAGGCCCGTGCGGACATTACATCTGCTCGGACGGTCCTTCGTTCCACCATGTTTGGGGTCGAAGCAGAAAAGCGGCCACACAATTGTCGCGGAGAGGTACAGGAGAACAGCTAGGCAAGCGTAACCAGATAGGAAACGCGCAAATGGAAAGGGAAGGCACCCGGTGAATTCACAAACACACAAAACTATAATACCAGCGGACAGAATGAAACAGATGCAGTAGACAGCCATGCAGTATTTCAGAGCGTCTGCCCTTTCGTACAAAACCGGGTCGCTGATGAAAACAAAAATAATACAGGCGATGAAGGTTTCGCAGACTTTCAGAAGGCCAGGAGCGGTAGCCATGTAGCCAGCGACTTCACCTGGACGCGCCTTGCTAATGCTAACTTCGGTCATGTACGCGATTGTTGCTAAACATGAGAAAACGGTTGAGACAATTCGGTAGTCGCGGATTGTGTTTGATGACGTGTCGCCCTTGAGGTAGAACAGGGGGAAGATGATGGAGGCAGACAGGCAGAGGAGTGCGGCGTAGCAGGCAAAAGTTATTGGAAAGTTCTTCCACGAAACAGGAGCGCGAGATTGGAGACCGAAAAGTTCCACCAACAACACCAGCAGAGTTCCAGCGAAGCTAAAGGCCCAGCAGAAGATGCACCAGTCCCCTGTGCCATGCCTCAGGTCTCCTCCGTGAACTGCAACGGAGAAGGCCACACAGGAGAAGATGAGAGCCGCTAGGCGGGTCCAGAACAGAGGAGTGGACTGCAGGACGATTGGCATGGTGATGAGGAGAAGGTCCAATCGTCTGAAGGAAGATCTGGAAAAAGAGAGAGGGTGGGTTAATTTTATTGACTAATTTTTTGTCATAGATTTTATCAGTACATAGGTTAGTCTATGGGGGTATGACAAAATCCTACAAATCAGGAAGGAATTGTTTGCCTGAAACCCATGAATTAGGCTTTAGACTTTATTGTTCCCAAGGGGAAATTCTTTTTCACAAACACAGAGCTCATTTGACATGTACACAGACAGACAGCAACAACACAGAACAGGAGGGTTCCTGTTAATAGGTGATATTTTTAGAACACTTTTCCATTGCCATTCAAAAGTATTATATACTTTGTTATGAATTAATAAGTTATATGAGTTATAAGTTAATTGCTATGGCAACATCCATCCATCAATTTTTGTTCACTTTATCCAGGGCCAGGTCGCAGAAGCAGCCGTCTGAGTAGGAAGATCCAGACTGGGTCTTTCCAGGACACACACTCAGCTGCTCGTCTCCACATGGAGGAGTATTGGCTCTACTTCGATCCCTGTCTCTAAGGGAGCACCCAGCGACTCTGTAGAGGAAATTCATTTTGACCACAAGTATCTGTGATCTTGTCATTACCCAAAGCTCATGACCATAGGTGAGGGTAGGAACAGAGAGCTAAACCTATACTAAACCTGGACTAAACTAGGACTAAATCAGGACCATAGGTGAGAGTAGATTGAGCGGTAAATGGAAAGCTTTGCCTTTGGACTCAGATCCTTCTTCACTACAACATTTCGATATAGTGACTGGATCACTGCAGACGTTACACCGATCCGCTTGTCAATCTCATGCTCCATCCTCCCCTCAATCAAGAACAAGACCTCGAGACTCTCCACCCACCATCTTTTTCCAGTTGAAAACCTTGGCCTTGGATATTGAGGAGCAAATTTTTTCCTGAATGTTAGTTTCTTAGTTTGTTTCTTAGTTTATTTCTTAGTTTATTTTTTAGTTTTTCTGTGCTGGTACTTACCGAACCTTTTTGATCGGTGCCTACTTGGAACAGTGCTAGATTTTCATCACTCTGAAGTCGATGGATAGGTTGGGTTCACGTTCTAGAATTGTATATCATCATTTCAGATGGAGGGCAAGAGCCTGTGTAACTCTGTGGGAGATTTATTGTGTTTGGAGGAAATATTTAAACAGACAATCTGCATGCAGCCATTCACACAGTCATTTCAGCTGACAACAATCACATCTTCAGAGTTGAACAATGGCACCAGTTTCTGTGAGAAGTCACTTTTGGGTTCATGTTGACAAGCCCAGTAATTACAGACATTAATCATAAATAAACCAGAACAACAAATCTACAATCTGACAGTTACACAGCAAATTACACCACAGAATTTGGTGTCCTTCTTAATTATGAACAACAGAACTTCTAGAATGTGTGAAAAAAGTAATGTCCTTTTAGTTGTAGACCTAATTTAGTCCTGGTTTACAGTACAGGCACAATCCTGGTTTGAACCTGGTTTTATTTAGACCTGCTTTTTAACCTGAACTAGTTTCAGCTTAGTAACATAGTAATTATTATCAACCAACCCCATTATAAAGCACCAGTTCTTGGACAGATCATATTATTTGTATTTACATGTACGATTCTGGCTACTGTCATCCATAAAACTATAATATTTGTAAGTAAATAATAATATGATAAGCCTGTTTGTATGACAGCATGACTTTCCTCTGTCTAGTTCAAAATGTCACCACTAGAAGGCCGCTGCAGCCTCCACCTCTGCCCTGTCCACCCCTACAGCTCATTTACAAAGCCACACAAAGCTGCCATTGTATTTCTATGAATGGTAAAAGCAACAAGCATGAAAACTCAATGTGATTTAAGCATAATGCAGTCTCTGTGGTCACCTCTGTCGCACAACATTAACCTCCACACACACGCGCGCACACACACACACAAACGCATACATACATTCATACATGTTATTTATGGTATTCACAAGGTCTTGTCCTGGTGTTCTGGTTTTAGTCTTGGTTTAGTCCTGACTGGTTAACACTGGGATGTTTCCTGACTTAAAGGTGCATTATGTAACTTTTCTGGTGGTGTGGTTTCTGAAGAAATGTGTGCACTTTCACTGGAATGTTCCACAGTGTGACACTATATATTTCCATGGAGTTAGAACTGAGGACAGGTTTAATGCCATACTGTGTAGCATTCCATGCAAAGCAATAACATTTCCAGGCAGACCAGCATGTAGAAACCCCTCCGCCAGAAAAGTTAAACCTTGAAACTGGTTTAGACCAGACTTAAGTCCAAGCCATGAAGTTAAGCTTTTTTCCAAACCTTTAAATGACAAAATGGTAAAATCCAGAACTGTTTTAGCCCTTATAATGTTTTAGACCTGGTTTAGTCCTGGTTTAGACCTGGTTTAGACCTGGTTTAGTCCTGGTTTAGTCCTGGTTAGTCCTGGTTTAACTGGTTACATTCACAGTATAACATATGTCCCCCTCTACTCCATTTGCTCTGCTCTGTTTGGACATTCTTCGATGATGAAGGTTTAGTCCTTATTTAGTCCTGGTTTAGTCCTAGTTCAGGCCTGGTCTAGACCTAGTTCAGTTCTGGTTTAGACCTAGTTCACTCCTGGTTTGGATCTTATCTGATTAAGAGTTGAGTTTCAGGCGTGGTTCAACTTTTACTCCATACTTTTCTGTGATCGGCCTCAAAACCAGCGACCTCCTCGTTCACTCCCACACAACTACATACCAACTTTATCTGGGAATGTTTATCCATGCAAAACAAAACGAAAAAGGCAATAATTCAGACTTATTAAAAGTGCTCATATTATGCAGTTCTTTAAAATCAATGTTATAATGTTGTTTCCTTATCACAAACAGACCTGCAGTTGTGTTTTTTCATTCACACTTTTAACACACAAACTCTGCACATTTAGGCTGAGATCTTCTCTCAAACTAAAAGCAATCTGTTCCACCTTGTGTGTCATGTGGTAATACAGGAAGTGCTCCACTGTGTTTTTAAACTCCATACTCCTTCACTAGTCATTTGGTTGATTTCAGTCCTAGAATTGCCTATCTCTACTGAACTAAAGCTAAAATAGAAACTGTTAACTTGAAACTTGAAGTGGAACAGAGCATTTTGAGCTTTGCAGATGTAGATAGTCTAGTAATAAAGGATTACTCAAACGTGTGAATGAAACAAAACACAACTCCACATATGGTTGTGCTGAGTTAACAACATTATAACATGGCTTAAAACTCACAAGAGACTTTTAAGAGGGAGTATGGGGTACATTTAGAAAGCAAATTATCCTTTATTAAAAATGTTCTTGGTCCTTTATTAGCCTTGCTTTAGACCTGGTTTGATCCTGATTTGGCTCTAGTTTAGTCCAAGATTAATCCAGATTTAGACCTTTATTTAGTCCTGGTTTGGTTCTGGTTTCTTTCCAGTATAATCCTGATTTAGACCTCATTTTCTCCATGTTTAGACCTTAGTTCTGGTTTGGTTCTGGTTTGGTTCTGAGTTGGTCCTGGTTTAGTCTTGGTTTGGTCCTGGTTTGGTCCTGGTTTAGTCCTGGTTTAGTCCTGGTTTAATCCAAGTGTTGTCCAAGAGTAATCCTGCTTTAAACCTTTTGATTCCCCTGGTTTATTCTTGGTTTAATCCTGGTCTGGTCCTCGTTTAGTCCAAGTTAGGTCCCTTTCCCAGATTTTATTTAACATTGTTTACTGTTGAAAAGTAGCTACGTGACAACTCTGAGTGAACTAATGATGAAAAAACACCATGTAAACACAGTGAAAAGCTCATAAAAGTCAATTACATAATATGGCTAATTTAATAACTCAAAATCACCATAATTGTACCACTAAAATCTAACCTTGGTTCACACTAAGAAGAGACAATTACGCATCTCATTTTCCTTGTTTATGCTCAACAGGTGGGGCAGTAAACTCAAACTTAAGCTCTTTTAAGCCTGAGTTATACGAGTCTGCTATTTAAGGTACAGTAACTTCAAAATGCCAGACAACACAAGAGGAGAGGGACCACACACAGCTCCGAGTGAATTCCTCTGTGATGTAAAGAGCATAAAACTCCAAATATGGTCGTTATTAGGGCTAAGGAAAGATCTCAACCATGCGGCATCTCTAACTAAACATTATTAATTACAGCAGAATTTGTTTTATTGCGAAACTAACATTTCAAACTTGATTTCAAAACTGAGGAGCAGACTCGAAATGCAACAGACACCGATATGATATGATTATAAAAACACACTTTCTTTCGGCAATAGAATGTGGTTTTCAGCATTAAATCATAGTAATTTGTTTTATTATCACCATATGGCCTTACAGATACTTTGCAGCTGATGTCATCAAGAGGCACTGCTCTGTTATGGTCACAATCTGACCATAAAGAGATGACTTAGCTGGAACTACAACAGGTGAGCTGATTTGCGCTGTGCTAGTGTTAGTCACTCTCACCATTTTGTGGAAAATCAAACTAAACCTAAACAGGCCCCTGAACGCTTGTATAGATCACAGGCTCCTGAAAATGTGCTGTTTAAATCCATTTTGTATTTTTTCTTGAGTTCTGAGACAACTGTAAAACTATTTTTACAGCATCTGTGTCTCTGTAGCAGCTACAGAACATTCCACCACCTCGAGCTCCTGATGGAGAGAACAGAACTGGTCCAGTGTTCCTCAACTGGGACAAAACCGACACTGCTCCTCCTGAATCTGAGGTTTGACTTGTCGGTCGGACTCTCTCTATGGGAAATTTATTGTGTTCGGAGGAAATATCACATCTTCAGAGTTGAACAATGGCACCACTTTCTGTGAGAAGTGTCACTTTTGGTTTCATGTGGATAGGCCGAGTAATTACACAGATATTAAGCATAAATAAACGAAAATCAAAATCAAACTCCTAAACAGGACCATGAACGCTTGCATTGATCATAGGCTCCTGAAAATGTGCTATTTAAAACTATTTGGGTTTTTTCTTGAGTTGTGAGACAATTGTAAAACTTTTTGAGCACGTTTGGCAGCTGTAGAACGTTCCACCATAGAGATACATGCAGAACACCCCCAGCATGATGTGCAATCCCTGCATGGCCCAAGTAGTTTTTATGTGCGCTTAAACTTGTTCTTTATGCTCTTAATACAACTCAAGAGCATTCGAAAGACATTCAGGAAAGCTTCATTTCAGTCCTGTCAATGTGACTTGTGAAGTATTGATACCTTCATATGAGTATTCAGTATCGATGCAAGTTTTAGTATCGATTAGCATCAGATTTTCGATACTTTTGACAACCCTAGTAGAAACTTAAAATTAAAATCTTCAATCTGTTTTAATCATCAGTGTATGTCTCAGAGCTGAAGCAAATTTAACACAACCAAACCTTATTATGCTCATGATATTGTGGTGTTTTTAAAGACCACAGGCTACACCCTAAGTCTAACTGTCTCCCTTTGGCTCCTCTGTCCCAGCCTCTGCTCCAGTCTCAGCTCAGCCCAGAGAAATAAACAGTTTACATGACTCCCATTAGACACCTACAGAATGAACCGCTACAGCTGCAAGGACAAGAGAGTAAAAGAAAAAGCTGGGATAACATGGACACAATGGAGGAAAGGCTGTATAAAGAAATGGACTAAGGGAGTGTGGCGTCCCCCATAGCGTTCGGCTCCAGTACGGACAAAATAGTGAAATAAAAACACCAGGATTATGTAGAATGGGTTAATACGAACATTTTTAGACCAAAATGAGGAGTCTGAGGGGAGAGAGGGGTGACGTTTTTTCAATACAAATGAATAGGAGCCAGAGTCGATATAGCGAGAAATAAATCTACCTTTGTGTTCACTTACATTTAAATTATCTTTAATGTGGAAATATTTCATAGTGTTGTAATTAAGACCGCACTAATCAAGACCACAGGGTTCCGAGACCAGGACAAGACCAAGACCTCCGAGGGTCGAGACCGAGACAAGACTTTTAAAGGCAGAGACCGAGACGAGACCACGGCCCATCAAGATCAAATCGAGATCAGCATTGTAATTTCTGACATTTATTTGTATATATCTGTTATTTTGGCACATATATGTACATGAATGTTTTATAAATTTATCCATTTTATCACCCGTCGAGTGTCAGACCTCGAGACTGAGACAAGACCGAATCCAAGTGCAGTTGAGTCCGAGACGAGACCAAGACCGCAAAAAAATGGTCTCAAGACCGGTCTCGAGTACTACAACACTAGTATTTTGTGTATTTATTCATACTGTACATACTATACTGCTAAGTAACTTGTCTGTTTTGGGAGCCCTATCTATTATACTTTTGTCTGGAAAAACCAGAAACTTTGAAGTCATTGTTCTCAGTTTCACACCCTGTCAAGTTAAGATCTTTTGCCTTTGTAGGGCATCACGCTCACTTAGGTTCAGACTGCAGCTTGAAGTGACCCAAATCCATTTTTTCACTCCTATGCTCCTGTATCTGATCTTTTAATGACGACACAGATCCAATTTTTTCAAATGCGACCCAGGCCACTTGGATACGTGCTCCTAAAACTAATACATATCTGATCTTTTGACATGTGACTTCAGTCTGAACGGCCAGGCCACATTCATCCCAAGTACACATCAAGCTCGGAGTTTAGTCAATGGAGGCCAAATTGGAGGGGTCTTATCGGAACCGTGTGTTTTTTAAAATGATTTCCAAAGAAATGTCTCAATGCAGCTACAGGTGGTCTTGGCTCCAGTGTCAATGAAAAATAAAGAGCCTGCCAGCCAAATACAAGGAGGCTAAAGTCTCAAACATAGAGGCCGTGGTGGATGTGTAACCAGTCCATTTTACCAAGAACTGGACCGTATTTTGGGAGATAAGCCCAGCATTTAGTCCCTCATTGCTCATGCGGGACACTTTTGGGGCTTTTAAAGTTCACACTGGAGTCACATTTAACTGGAAATGTGAATGACCTTGAAAAAAAATCAGATTTCACAAAAAAATCCAACTTGAGCATTAAGCCCAGCACTCTGAAGTCCACTTCTTTATACAGCCTGTGATTCCGAGCGTCCTAATCACTTACCGCAAAGACTTTATACAATTAGGCAGCTTAAAGTCATGATTCACTAATAATCTTTAAATAAATACATAGTTTTCTTTGTTTGCTGCGTTGCTGTGTACTCTGTTTCCTTCTCCTCCAAGCGATAAAAGCGATAGCACAGAATTAGCAGCTGAACCCTGTCCTTTCCAGAAAATGTCGTAACCAAATATATTTGAATAATATGACTGCATGTTTGGGAGGGTTTGGAAAAAGTGAACCCCAAAGTCCTGCTCTGATGACTCATTTTAACTGAAGGAGAGAGAGACAGGAAGAGAGGGAGGGATTGAGAGAGGGAAGCAGGGAGAGACAGCAAGAGAGGGGGAGAGAGAGAAAGGTGAAAAAGCAAAAGAGAGAGGGAGAGAGACAGAGAAAGAGGGACAAAAAGAGGCAGAGAGACAGAGATAGAGGGGAGCAGGGGGACAGAGAGGAACAGAGAGAGAGAAAGAGGGTGAGAAAGAGGAAGAGACAGATAGAGAGAGAGGGGACAGAAAGCAAGAGAGAGGAGAGAGAAACAGAAGGGGGAGAGGAAGAGAAAGAGAGAGAGAGAAAGGGATGAAGAGAGAGAAAAAGGGACAAAAAGAGGCAGAGAGACAGAGATAGAGAGGGTGGGTCAGAGAGGGACAGAGAGAGAGAGAAAGAGGGGTAGAAAGAGGGTGAGAAAGAGGGACAGAAAGCGAGAGACAGCGAGGAGAGAGAAACACAGAAGGGGGAGAAGAAGAGAAAGAGAAGGAGAGGGAGGAAGAGAGAGAAGGGACAAGAAGAGGCAGAGAGACAGAGATGGGGGGGTCAGAGAGAGAGAGGGAGAGAGACAGAGAGAGAGAAAGAGGGGCAGAAAGAGAGTGAGAAAGAGGAAGAGGGACAAATAGCGAGAGAGAGGGAGGAGAGAGAAACAGTGAAGGGGGAGAGGAAGAGAAAGAGCGAGAGGGAAGAAGGGAGAAGAGAGAGGGAGAGAGAAAGAGATGCAGAGAAAGAAAAAGAGAGATGGGGGGACAAAAAGAGGCAGAGAAACAGAGATAAAGGGGGGCTCAGGGAGGGGAGAGAGAGACAGAGAGAAGAAGAGGGAGAGAGAGAATGTGAGAGAGAAAGAGGGGCAGAAAGAGACTGAGAGAGAGGAAGAGAGATAGAGAGAGGGAGAGAAAGCAAGAGAGGGAGGAGAGAAAGAGAGAAGGGGGAGAGAAAAAGAGAGAGAAAGAGACGAAGGAAGAGAGAAAGACAGAGAGAGAGATGGAAACAGAGGAAGAGAGAGAAAAAGGGACAGAAAGAAGCAGAGAGAAAGAAAGGAGGAAGAGAGAAGGACAGAGATAGAGAAAGAGGAAGAAAGAGAGAGAAAGAGAGGGAAAAAGAGAGAAAGATGGAGACAGAGGAAGAGAGAGACAGAGGGACAGAAAGAGGCAGAGAGACAGAAAGAGAGGGAGGAAGGGATAAATGAGGGAAGCCCTGCTCTGGCCACAGACAAATGTGGTGGAATAGTCCCAGCATGACTCACCCGGGCCCCTCCTGCACTGCAAAAAAACAATCATACAAGAGGTAAATGAGAGTTGAGAGCAGAGTGTTCTGATCTGATATCCACACGCCTGAGTCTGACCCCATGTTCACCCGGGTTAGGCCAATGTTTGCTCTCCTACTTTCATCTGTTTTAGCACCGGTTAAAGATGCACAATGTAACTTTTCTGGTTCACATATCATGAATCAAACAGGTGATACAACCAAGCCAAGTTGGAGAGGTGACCGTGTTATTGGACTTAAAGAACTCATATTGTGCTTGTGTCTGTCCTGGTCTAGTTCTGGTCTAGTTCTGGTCTAGTTCTGGTCTAGTCCTGGTCTAGTTCTGGTTTAGTTCTGGTCTAGTTCTTGTCTAGTTCTGGTCTAGTTCTGGTATACTTCTGGTCTAGTCCTGGTATAGTTCTGCTCTAGTCTTGGTCTAGTTCTGGTCTAGTTCTGGTCTAGTCCTAGTTTAATTCTGGCCTAGTTCTGGTGTGGTCCTGGTCTACTCCTGGTATAGTCCTGGTTTAGTTCTAGTCTACTAGTCCTGGTCTAGTTTCTGGTCTAGTTCTGGTCTAGTTCTGGTCTAGTCCTGGTCTCGTTCTGGTCTAGGCTTGGTCTAGTCCTGGTCTAGTTCTGGTCTAGTTCTGGTCTAGTTCTGGTCTAGTCCAGGTCTAGTCCTGCTGTATAGTTATATTCTGTGACAGCCGTGGATCATTATGCTAGAATTTGGACATTTTTAGACTTAGACTTAGACAAAATTTATTGATCCACAAGGAAAATGACTTTGACACAGTAGCTCACACATCACAATATATTATAAATACAAAGAGTAAAAAATATATAAATGGTTATAAAAGCTCTAAATAAGTAGCAATAAAAAAATATTTACAAAAAAAAAATCTAAAACAACAGCTGACTTCTGCAGTAACCATGAGAGCAGATGTTGCCATAGACATCATCACAACAAAAAGCTGCAATTTTTTTTTTCCATTTATACCAAAATGACTAAGCAGTGCTCTTGTATCCTGTACCACAGATAAGAGAATAAAATTAGAGAACAAAGTAAGTACAGAGCAGTGGGTGTGTACCAGTGGCAGTGAAAACAGCGGTCACGGAAATCTTTATTTGAACAGTTTAGTCCAGAGATAACCGCGTAAACTCTGACTAGTGGTACTCTTTTAAAGGTTTGTGGTAAAAAGGGCTGACAGAATGACAGAAATTAGGGGAAAAAGAATCTAAAATCAGGCCAAAATGATCTGCATCAGTTGGTCTGGATTCTAAACGATCTCTGTTCTAGACTGGGGGTAACTAAACTTTGACTGGACCAGGACTAAACAAGGACTAAATCAGGACTAAACCAGGATCAAATCAAGTCTCCATCACCACTTAAATGAACTGGAACTAAACTAAGACTAAACCAGGACTAAACTGGAATTAAAATGGGAATAAAATAGGACTAAACCAGGTCTAAACCAAAACTAAGCCAGGACTAAACCAGGACTAAACCAGGATCAAATCAAGTCTCCAACATCACTTAACTAAACCAGGACTAAAACAGAACCAAACCGGAATTAAAATGGGAATAAAATGGGACTAAACCAGGGACCTAAAAAACAGGACTAAACCAGGTCTAAACCAAGACTAAGCAGGACTAAAACAACACTAAATCAGTACTAAACCAGGACTAAAACAGCATTAAAACAGGACTAAACCAGGATTAAAATAGGACTAAACCATGACTAAAACAGTATTAAAACAGGACTAAACCAGAACTAAGTCAGGACTAAAACAGGACTAAACCAGGTTCATATCAAGTCTACATCACCACTTAATGGAAGTGTAACTAAACCAGGACTAAACCAGAACTAAATTGGAATTAATAGGGGAATAAACCAGGGACTTAAAACCACGGTTAAACCAGGTCTAAACCAAGATTAAGCCAAGACTATAACAGGAAACCAGGGCTAAAGTGGGACTAAAATGGGAAATAAATGGGACTAAACCAGGGACTAACTATCAGGACTACACCAGGTCTAAACCAAGACTAAGCCAAAAGTAAAACAGAACTAAACCAGGAATTAACCAGGACTAAGCAAGGACTAAACCAGGACTAAATCAGAACTAAAATCTGCATAAAATTGGAATTAACAGGGGACTAAAAAACAGGATTAAATAACAGGACTAACCCAGGACTAAATAAGGCCTGCATCACTACTCGACGTGGGCTCATACGAGGACATGTGAGTACGCCCTTTAGCTCCAAAAGACTTAAATGAACTCATATTTTGGAGTTTGCGTTTTGCAGTGCAGTCCTCCGTGAGTCACCTCAGGCCCCTCTTTTTCATGTAACTTTTTCCAACCGTCTAATTCTTTCCAAATGCTTTACAGTCTGTCTGCTGCCGAACAACTGGGAACTTTGTCATTTTTGCCAACTTATTTTCACTCCCTTTTACTTTTAAGGCTTGTTCAGTCTCTCAACACTGCAAAATCTGTTATTCGAAATGACTTGGGGGGAGAGGCTGGATACATAAAGGGTGTGGTGAAAGGCGTACTTAAAGATGTAATATGTAACTTTTCTGGTGGATAGTCTGCCATCTGCTTGTCGTCATGGTGGTGTTATTACGCTGCCTGGAATTTTCCAAAGTATGGCATTAAACTTACTTACTTAATATATCTTACACCGATTCAATTACAGATGTTTTCATTGCTTAAAAATACTTTGAAAAACATGCAGCTGGGTCGCCTCTCCACAGATTTGACCCGTAATGTGGCGTGGACCCTCCATCACAAAAGTTACACAGTTCAGTACTCACTTGGTTTGGTCCCGTTCTCGTCCTGGTCTAGTCCTGGTCTAGTTCTGGTCTAGTTCAGGTCTAGTTCTGGTCTAGTCCTGGTGTACTCCTGGTCTAGTCCTGGTTTAGTTCTGGTCTAGTCCTGGTCTAGTTCTAGTCTAGTCCTGGTCTACTCCTGGTATAGTCCTGGTATAGTTCTTGTCTAGTCCTGGTCTAGTTCTGGTCTATCCCTGGCCTAGTTCTGGTCTAGTTCTGATCTAGTTCTGGTCTAGTCCTGGTTTAGCCCTGGTCTAGTCCTGGTCTAGTCCTGGTCTAGTTCTGGTCTGGTCCTAGTCTACTCCTGGTATAGTCCTGGTTTAGTTCTAGTCTACTAGTCTGGTCTAGTTCTGGTCTAGTCCTGGTCCAGTTCTAGTCTAGTCCCGGTATAGTTCTGGTCTCGTTCTCTTCTCGTCCTGATCTGATTCTGGTCTAGTTCTGGTCTAGTTCTAGTCTAGTCCTGGTCTAGTTCTGGTCTAGTTCTAGTCTAGTCCTGGTCTAGTTCTGGTCTAGTCGAGATACGTAAAAGTTTTGAGATCTTTTGCCACACCCCCTTTTAGTTTTTTACAGTGTATCTCTTCTCTCCTCGCCTCCTACAATCCTTCCTAGCTCCTTGTCCCCTCCCTCCTCACTGTAGTCTACAATTATCCAAACCACTCAAAATAAACCTATAGCTCGCGGAAAAATCAATGTCCCCACTTTTACCGCCATTACTGCAGCTTATGTAATAAAAAGTCAAAAGCAAGAAAGGAAAACGAGCGAAAACTGCCAACAGAAATACGGAAAAAAAGGTGGGAAAAAAAAGGATTTAGTGTGGAAAGGTGGGATTTTAGGCGGGAGTTTGTGGAAAAGACAACAGGATTCGAACAAGAAGAGGGCACTTCCCAAATGGAGCAGGTCTAGAAATAGGCTTAAAACAGGATATGAGCTCATGCCTCTGTACAAGTACTTTTGTACACTACTGCATACTTGTTTGTTCGAGTCATAGTAGACCATGCTGGTCCAGACCAGCCTAAGTCCTGGTTTGGACTTGGTTAAGAACTGGTTTACAGAAGATGTGTTTGTCTTTCTTTTTCAAGACCAGGTTTAGATCTGGGTTAGACCTGGTTTAGTCCTGGTTAGGCCCTACTGGTTTAAATCTGATTCAGACTTGGTTTAGATTTGTTTTAGTCCTGTTTCAATTCTGGTTTAGATCTGCAGATAATATTCTGGTCCTGGTTTAGACCTGGTTGAATTCTGGTTTAGATCTGGCCCCCTGCCTCTGTACAACCACACAGACTTTTGTGAGCTCCAGCATACTTGTTTGTTTGAGTCATAGTGGACAATACCAGTCCAGACCAGCCTAAGTCCTGGTTTAGACCTGGTTAAGAACTGGTGTACAGAAGACTTGTTAGACTATGTTTAGACCTGGGTTAGACCTTGTTTAGATCAGGTTAAAAACTGGTTTAGAACTGGCTCTTTTTAAATCTGGTTAGGCCCTAGTCTGACACTGGTTTAGTCCTGGTTTATATCTAGGCAGGCCCTAGTTAGGTCCTGGATTAGATCTGGTTGAGTTCTGGTCTAGACCTGGTTTAGAGTAGAGTTGGTTGGACTTTGTTCAGACCTGGTTTTGGTCTGGTTTAAACTTGGTCCATGGTTCAAGGTAACTTTATTTGTACCATCAGGAAAATTTTATCCTGGTTTCGATCTGGTCAGCTCTTTGTTTGGCCCTGGCATAGACCTGGAAAAGTCCAGACTTAGTTTAAAACTGATTGAGTTTGGTCTTAAGCCTGGTTTAGACCTGGTTTAGACCTATCGCACGGACGTTGTTTACATATAGTTTGGACATGCTATATTTTTAGACATATTGGGGACTTGGTTTAGACCTGGAAGAGTCTAGACTTGGTTTAGACTTAGTTGAGTTCTGGTTTAGATCTGGTTTAGATCTGGTTTAGTCCTGGTTTACATCTGGCCAGGTACTATTCTGGTCCTGCCTTACACCTGGTTGACTTCTGGCCTAAACATGGTTTAGTCCAGATTTAGACCTTAATTAGTCCTGGTTTGGACCTGGTTTAGACCTTGTTTAGATCTGGTTTAAACCTGGTTTAAACCTTTTTGGTATATGCTTTACATCAGGTTTAGAAAATACTTTTTGGACTGTTTAAACCTGGTTTAGATCTGGTTGAGACCTGGTTTAAATCTGAGCTAGTCTAGAACTGTTTTGTACTTAGAATAGTGTAGTCCAAATTCATACCTGATTTAGTCCTGTTTTGGTCCAAGACTGTATTTATAAACCCTTTAGAGAATGAGCCCTCTGCATTTGACCCATCCTTCAGTGCCACTGGGTTAAACTGTCAGGAGCAGTGGGAGACCACAGACCACATGCATCTGTGTCACAAAGTCAATATTTGGATAAAAGTGGGAAAAAAAACCAACTGTGGGATATTTGTTTATTTTTAAGATGACACAACATTTTGGAATTTGAGACTTGAATTTGATAATCTGCTGGTATTACAATGGGGTTACTAAGAGGGCATTGTAAAAGATTTTGTGTGGAACATTCTAAACAGAACAATAACATATCCATAGAAACAAGAATGTGATGGACCTCCAACCGAAAAGTTACATACTGCACCTTTAATACTGAGAAACACATTCTATTGTCTATAAAGAAAGAGTGTTTTTTATAATCATTATGGTTTCTGAATAGGTGTAGAGTATGGCGCTTATTCCTCAGCATTGAAATCAAGCTTGAAATTTTAGTATCGTGATAACACTGGTATGAATAATGATTTTGTTTATTTCACATTTTCTTAAACTTGCGTCATGTTTGCTGAGTAGATTCCAGCTCTCAATCCTTAAGTGACGTCTCATTGTAAAACTGCGCATACCAGAAGCCCACGTGTCTCTGCAGGTTAGTGAACATTACAATGGTCTTCTTTACATTCAAGCCTATTCCAACAGAGAGCTATTGAGTTAGGTTCCATCCGGTCAAGTCCTGGTCAGTTCCATCAGTTAATGCGATCTTTGCCCTGTGCATTGTGTAACTTTTTTAAATTGGTGAGTCATTTACGTGCTTGTTTCATGTGTTCAATTACAGGTGCTCAGAAATACCTAGAATAACAGGCATTCTGACTGTGAGCTGGGTCACCTCTCCACAGATCTGACCTGTAACTTGGTCCGATTTGCTGTCTGTGGAGATAGAAAGTAGGGCTTAACCGATATGGGCACTTGGAGACATATCGCTATCGACCTAAATCTTGCCGATATGGCCCGATAGTCCACGTGGGCATATATATTATGTCTATTAAATCCAATTTACAGACAGATAAATGTCCTAATATGTGGCGCCACATCAATATTTATCTTCTGAGTAATTTGTCTGTGTGTGACGCCATACTGCCCCTGAATGAACCCCTAGAGTCACGTCACTCAAGTGCACTTGTTTATACATGCATCTGCAGTCAATATGATGGATTATATTATATTTACAGACAATGTTTTTGAGTCAGGATTGAAAGGACACTTATTAGTGAAGACTTGAGGTGTTTGTGTGAGCAGATGCTGTAACTCCCACTAGGGGGTGTAACGATATCCAAGTCTCTTAGTACGATACTTTCACGATATACATCTCACGGTACAATATTTACTGCGATATTTTGTGGAGGCTGCAAACAAAACTGTTAATATGCTACTTTTTCCTCTTAAAATGCCTTGAAAAGACTTAATCCAAAGAACTAAGACTTAAAAGTGCTTAGAACTGTTATTTGTTCATGTAGTCTGCACTGAAATGGAGCAAATGATCATTGTCTATGTAGTTCCCTCTGTCTTTTTTTGCACCATAACTCTTAATTTAAACAAAGAGACTTGTAATTCAATACATTGCGATGGTCCACGATATTATTGTGAGAACTTTGATGATGCGATATCACGATATTTCAGTTATTGTTGCATCCATAGCTCCCACACATAAACAGCGTGTTTTCTCTGACAATGGCCTATTGTAAAGTGACTACAGTGGCTGTATGTTTTTGGACCTGCATTGATGTAAATGAGCTTTGAGCAGAGGTGTGAATGATGTAGTTATTTACACATAACTACCATGGCGCACACGCATTTACTGCTAAAGGTTGATAGTTGTAGTTTACTTATTTTCCTTATTGGCTAGAATGTCATGTGAAAATGTCATTAGGCCGACCTGCTGTCTTTAATATGACGTAAAGAGGCAGAATAACAATAAATGTATCTTAAATAAACACAATTTAAAATCCAACAGAACCAAACCTAAGTTTTATAATCAACTGAAATTTTATAGTGAATTTTAACATCACTAAATATATCGGCTTTTATATAGGCTATCAGCATCTCTAACTCCTGTTTTATAGGTATCATATCGATCGATAACATCTCCATGGAGAAAAACATTTGACAGACCCTCCACCAGAAAAGTTACACAATGCACATTTAAGTTAAAAGTGGTGTCATGATTATATTTACAGTTCAAACTTGATATTATTATTATTATTATACTTGTTCTGATGCAGCTCAAGATCATTTTAAAGACATTCTGAAAACATTCATTTCTCTCCTGTGAGTTTTTAGTATCATACCTGCTCAAACGAGTATCTAGTTTCAATACCAGTTTTACGTATCTCAGTACTTTTTCATTTTCCCCCAAAACATCCCAACTCTCAGGGAAACAAGGAAACATGCAATTATGACTTAATTTTTGACCTGACCCAGAAGACACTAAAATAAGGAAGCAAACATCACCATCACCATATGTTGTTTACTGAGTGCATGTTGTTTTGGTTGCTATGACACAACAGCGATGTTAACTCAATTTCACTGTAATCTGCTTAGAGCCATCTTCGACCCAGGCACAGCACGTCTCTGTCTCTGCCTGTGAATATTTGGTTAAAGCTGGGAGATAAGCCAAACGCAAATACTACAGAAATTTGGAATGTTTTGTGCAATTGGAATAATATAGAGGTATGACAACAGACAAGGCAACAATGGTGATAGTAATGGTTAGGTAACAAGGCAATAGGGCTGTCAAAAGTATTGAAAAGAGGATACGAATCGATACTAAAGCTAATATCGAAACTAGACACAAATTTTTCGCAGGTATCAATACTACAATGAGCTCTCTCAGAACAAGTATAAGAGCAGATAGACTAGTATACATCCATGGACCACTACGGAAACTACCTGGACCACTGGAATAAAAAAGAAAGTACTGCGATTTAATGTTGAAAATTACGTCCTATTGTCTAGTCCATCTGAAAATTGTCAACTTCACTGTGAATTTAAAGCTCCAATATTACACAAAATGGACTCTTGTGAGCTTTAAGCCATGTTATAATGTTGTTTCCTCCTCAAAAACAAACCTGGAGTTGTGTTTTGTTTCATCCACACATGTTTGAGTAACCCTCTATTATTAGTCTGTCAACATCTGCAAAGCTCAACATGCTCTGTTCCACTTTGTGATGTCATGAAGCTGTAGTTTTCAAGTTAATAGCTACAATTCGCTTTTAGTTCAGTATAAATTGGCAATTCCAAGGCTGAAATTATCAAAATGATTCTAGTGAAGGTGTATGGAGTATAAAAAATAAGAGAAACACTTCCTGTACTAAAACATGACATCACAAGGTTGAAAAGTGTTTTCAGCCTTAGAGAAGAACACAGCCTAAATATGCATCAATGAATGAAACAAAACACGACTCCAGGTCTGTTTGTGATGAGGAAACAACATTAGAAGAGTCAATTTTGTGTACTATAGGACATTTAAATTAACAGTTAACAGTGAAGTTGACAATTATAGAACATATAGTAGATCAGAAAATAGCATAATACCACAATACTTTAACCACAACTTTAATCCAAATACTGAACAGATGAGAAAATATTCCAAATGTTGTTCCTTCTACTACCACTATAGTAAAGGTCACTTACATAATGACCCATAAAGTTGTGAATGAGCAGCGAGGGACCAAGAGGGCGGGGCCACGGACACACCCCAAACCTAGACCCAAAGTACAGCCAATGGAAAGAAAGCATAATAAAATACAAACTTTCTGAGTAAAGCCTTAAAAGTAGCCAGTGTGGACTGAAGCTGAGAAAGAAACAAGCTACGTGTATTCTCATTTGAATAGACTACTTTAGTTTGTTTTCATTGGTTTCAGTTTCAGAACTCCAGATGAACCTCACTGGACAAACAAAATTCTTAGTCGACTAAAAAGGGGGCTTGGCAAAAACTCCCCAAACTATTAAATATCTGTATAATCTCACCATGTGTCTGACCAAAACTTCACTCAGAAGACTACACCTGCAGAGTTCGTGCAAAAACTAATATTTAAATGGAAACTAGTGAGAAACATGCAGATGAAACTTGTGATTCACTTCCAAATATTTAGCTAATTCATTTCCTTCGTGCTGCAGCTGTTGACTGTTGACTAAATCCTGATAATCTAAATAACATGATTTGTAGACTAATACTTTTAGTCAACGGCCCTAACAGGTATAAGGGGATTTTCAGACCATTGGTGTCTCAAACAGGACAATAAAGATGACTCAAACATGCACGAAGGACTCAAAATGCAACTTTCACTGTTAATGAGGGGAAAACATCTTAAAAGCAGATTTAGCATAATATTTATGTCTTCATTAACTTTTAACAGGCTAAAAGTGAGAAAGATACAAGCTATGTGCATCACCACAATTGTAAGTAAATAAGGAGGCGCATAGGTAAGGAGGCAGTTCATTCCAGAGTTTAGGGGAGACGGTTTGAAAGGATCTGTCGCCTCGCGTTTTAAAACTTGTCCAAGCAACTATTAGTAGGGTTTGGCTGGTGGACCTCAGGCTACGGGCAGAGGTGTATGGCTTTATCTAATCTGTGATGTAAGCAGGAGCCTGGCCATGTAGGTCCCTAAAGGTCAGCGCTAGGTTCTTAAAGTGACCACGAAAAAGAACGGTGAGCCAATGTAAGGATTTTAAGATCGGAGTGATATGAGCTCTCCTACTGGTGTGCGTCAGAAGCCTTGCGACAGAGTTTTGGATCATTTTCAGCCGGGTAAGTTCCTTCTTGCTCAGACAGGTAAACAGACAGTTACAATATAGTCTAGTTTTGAGGACACAAATGCATGGATTATTATCTTTAACTCTAACTCAGCTTCAGAAATCATCGTGTGAAGTTTAGATATGTTTCACAGTTGGAAAAAGCAGTTTTTAATGAGTTGCTTAGAGTGGTATAATACACAGCAGAGGGTGTGTATAGGGGGTAAATGAAAACAGCATTTTTCTGACCAATGGTGTCTCAAATAGGACAATAAATAGTATTCAAAAATGCCAGAAGTGCTTAAGTGCAACTTTCACTGGTACTGAATGAGTCTTAAAGATCTTAGGAGCAAATTTAGCATAATATGTCTTCTTTTACTAGTAATAGACTAAAAGTGAGAAAGTCACAAGCTACCTGTATCACTATGGTACAGAGCAGTGGGCGTGTATAGGGGGTAGGTGAAATTAGGATTTCTCCGAGCAATGGTGTCCAAAATAGGACAATAAATATTACGCAAACATACACAAAGCACTCAAAATGCAACTTTCACTATTAATAAGAAGAAAAACTTGGAAAAAGCAGATTTTGCATAATATATCTTCTTTAACTTTGAACAGGCTAAAAGTGAGAACATCTAAATGTCACAATCCCAAGTTCAAATGTAGTTCAAGTATTACAACATAGAAAGTCACTTGAATTTTGCATGACCAAATCACATGTGAAATAAATATCAGAAAAGAGGAACAATTAATCACATTTTGAAAATTAGTTGAAACATGTGTATCCATACATTTAATTTACATGATTGTGAGGTGGAAAAGTCGAGGAGTTATTCATTCAGTGGGTGTGCCTCATGTCGCGCCCTTCTCCCTTCTTCAAACTAGAGCCCAGAGAATCCAATAGAGCTGAAGCCATTACATCATCTCAAATCACATATTAGAGGAAATGGACAATGGATTTTTCTTTTGACAGGCAAACAATATATAAAACAGTCCTTAAAGGTGTATTTACTTTTGAGATGTACTTGGATTGTCAGAAATCGGACACTAATCAATACTAAAACTATCAAAACTAGATACTAACCCATGGAACTGACCTGGATCACAGATATAAGACCACATGGGAATAAATCAAGAAAGTATACTACAATTTAATGTTGAAAATCACATTCTATTCTCTAAAGAAAAAGTGTTTTTATTATCACAGTGATATCAGAATCTGTATAATAGTAGAAGTTCAATTGCAACAAGTTGTGTAGGAAATCATAACATGCATGATATGACGGTATATAGAAAAAACACTTATAGTTACTGGAAAGTCTATGTGTTTTGTGGGCTTCACTGTTGTTTTTGCATCAATAGCCTACTAAGAATTCTATTGGTAAATGCCCTGATACAAATGTAAATGTAGTAGTAGCCTACATTATTATACCAATCCTGTGTGAGTCTACACTTCTTTCTACTCCTTTTCATTCACATTGATTTAAGTATGAAACAACATTTTTATATTCATCTTTCATGACTCAAACAAATAAATAAAAAATAAAATAAAAAAACATCAAATTAAAATGCACTGCTTTTTTTTTTCTTTTTTTTTTTTTTACGTAATAACGTCGGTAAGACGTAAAGGTCCTGACATTGATCTGTATAGCAGCTATTCAGAAAAGAAAACAATTTGGAAAAATAAAAAATAAAAAAATCAAGCTTTATCAACAATTAAAAAAAATAAAATGTTATTTTTTGTGTTCAAAGGTAATGAATGAGTTTTTAAAATACGATCATGCCCGGCATTGCATTTTCACAACAAAATATCTGTATCTCCACGCGACTCTTGCCTGAGGCGCAGCAGGCAGTAGACGCAACAAGTGCTAGCAAGAAAATACCAAATTCTTATCTCAACTTTGCATGGAAATATTGAAATTAAAAGTCAAAAATTGACATACAACTACAAATATGAGTTTTAAAAGTGCATTACCTTCTAGTTTTTGCTTGTTTTGCGTTCACTTCGGTCTTGCTCCGCGCAGAACCTCGTCTCCTTGGAGGAAAGCGTGGATTGTCTCTAAAACATCGCCCGCTGAGGAATATTAGCGGGTTCGGAGGGGCAGGTCCCGCCCAGAAAACAGAATTAGGAGTTTCATGTCGGGGCTGCGGGGCTGTGGTGAGTCCCGTTACTCACATCTGTCCGGGGCAGGGCCTGGGTCGGTCCTCCTCCCCCGCGCGTAACAGACGGAGGACCGCAGCGCCATAACGGGACACGCCCATAGCCACTGTAGAGAAGCCCAGCGCGGTGGTTCTCCAACTTTCACCACCTAAGAAAATATTTGGGCTTCAGAGTACAACCAGAACCAGTGGTGGAATGTAATTAAGTGAAAGTGGCAAAATAGTGTAGCCTACTTAAGTACAAATTTTAGATATCTGTAGTGTGTTCTGTGATGTAATGAAAGGTGCACTGTGTAACTTTTTGGACAGGTTCTGCAACCTGTTTTGTCTCCATTGCTCACAGTATGGCTTTAAACTGATCTGTCAACTACAGGTGTTTTTATTGCTCAAAAATATGTGAGAAAACATGAATTCTATCCACAAATCTAACCTGTAATGTGGCTTGCAAGTCTCCATGGAGATTCTTACTCTGTGGCAATACTGTGGAACAATCTAGGCACATCTTCATGAAGAAAAGGGGGTGACGGACAAGTAGCAGACAAGTTACACAGTGCACCTTAGCATACATTTTACAGAGGATGCTTTTTAAGTTTACATCACTACATTTGGGAGCAGGTACCTGTACGTTCTACTCCACTACACTTTGAACAGGACATAAAAGTAAGAGTATTTTTTATTATTGTTTGAAACCTGCTGAAAAGTTTCAGGATTTATTTTTATCAAGTTCATAAAGTGAGCAAATGTAATATACAAAAATTTAGCATGAAATACTTTTACTTTTTACTCTTTAAATACACTTTAAACTGGGTACGTTATTAATACTTTTACTTAAATAGGCAAATTTTCCATGTGATACTTTTACTTGAGTTTCTTTTTTTTTTTTTTTTTTAATGCTCGTTATGTGCAGTTTTATGTAAGTGACAAAAGTGACTACTCTTTATGCCACTGACCAGAACTAAACCAGAACTAAACCAAGATTATATCAGGTCTAAATGAAGACAGTGACCTAATGGCCGCTAGACTGTACATGGGGACTAATGATGTTCACGGGTCAATCATTCCCTCACCAAACAAGCGGTCACATCCAACACTTGACAGCCAATTGCTGAGACATTTCCATTATTTCTAGAGCCAATCAAATAGTCCATTCAATCTTTTGACAGGCCAATTGCAGCCCGAGCTGCCCTCTATGTCCTGCCTCCGTGGCGTGGGCATTTAAATCCTGTTGACAGGTGGACACACTGTCATATGGTCAGTGGCATAACAGGTGAAATATGGTCATACGGTTAATAGCACTAACTATAACTAATTAACAAATAATACATATCACTTAATTTGCATGAAATGGGCACTAATTGGTTCTCATGTATACTGTATAAACACAGAATAGAATAGTAATAATTAGCTTTCTGTAAATCACTGGTGATTTTGGATTTATTTCTGTGTAAGTCAGAATTTGCTTCTGTATACTCTGTTAATATTTACTATATACTTCCTCCACCACTGCTCTTAGTGGTCTATGTGTCAGAACACGTTAAAAAAATACTTTTACTTTTTACACTCTACTTTTTCTTGAGTATCTCTTTGACCTGGTATCTGTATGTTTACTTAAAGATGCATTGTGCAACATTTCTGATGGAGTGTACACCACCTTTTTTGCCTTTAGGGAGATGCTATTGCTTTGCTTGGTATGTTCCACAATATGGCAAGTTTAATGCAGTATTGTCAAACATGGAGACTAGCATATGGCGTACCCTCCCCCAAGAAAAGTTTCACAATGCACTTTTAAGTAACAAAACTAAGTACTTCTTCCACCACTGTTGTCATCTGCAGCTGCATCTCCTCTCGTCTACCCAGTGATCTACAGAGCCTGTTCTTCGGGGGAGACCCTGAGCCGAGTGTCTCATATTTGCACCATGACTCACCAGCGCCTGAACTCTGCAGGATATTTATGATGGGTGTTACCATGGAGATGAAGAGAAGGAAGCAACATCTTTTGGTTCGGTGTTTTTTTTTAGTTATGACGTCCCAGAGTTTCCTGCAAAAGTGTGAAGAGGGGAAACGTCTTCTCTTGTGTTTATCTGAATTGTTTTGAGGTTGTTATGCTGACGGGTGCGAAAATAGACCACAACATTTTAATAATGAGAGGAGGTTACGACAAACGCTGAAAAAAATATACAGATTAAAAAATTTTTTTTCATTTTATTTTATTAGTTAAACACACTGATAATTTATTATTTTCTTTTGTTTAGTTTTTTTTTTTTTTTTCAGTTTTTAAATTAAAGATGCACTGTGCAACTTTTCTTATGGTGGGTCTGCCATTAACTTGTCTCTTGGAGATGTTATTGCTTTGCCTGGGATGTTCCACAGTATGGCATTAAACAAATACTAGTATATCTTGAGGTTCTTTTTTCCAGACCAAGAGTTTGTTTTCATGCACACAAAAACAACAAAATGCAAAACAGAACTGGAACAACTCAAATCAGCCATTTCTGACCACTGTAAAAGAGAGAACCACATTATGGACCATGATGGAGCAAACATCATTGGACAGAGGACAACAAACATCATTAAAGAGGCAATCGAAATACAGAAATGCGTTCACGGGACTATAAACCGGGATGAGGGGGCCTTTTTTACTGTCACACACCTGAGGTACTGTACTGAAGAAGATGGACTGCAGATTCCATCAGTGCGAAGACAGCGCTAAAACCTGTGAAAATCAGCTGTCCGAACACGTCACAGCAACATCACGTGACCACTCTGAGGAAGCGCGCTAGTGAGCTGTCGAAACTGTCAGGTATGAAAACAAACCCTTGGTCTGAAAAAAGAACCTAATAACATAAATTATCGGAAGACCAAAGAAACCTCATTTGATCACTAGTATATCTTGTATCTATTTAATTACGGGTGTTCTTATTTCTTTGAAACTACAGTAAAAATGTGCATTATCACTGTAAATGAACCCACTTCTCTCCAAGTGTAATCTGTAACTTGGCCTTGTGATATGGCCTGCTTGTCTCCATGGAGATAGTTAAATTGAAGACCATATTGTGGAACATTCGAGGAAAAACATTAACATCTACATGTGGTCAGACAGGTGGTGAACCCTCTACCAGAAAAGAAACACAATGCACAAAAGCAAAAGAAAAACCCTCCCACACCCTTCCTCTCTCTCAACACTCAACATATACACAAGACTACAACTGGGTCCATAAACATTGATTCTAGAAGTTTTGACTAGATTTGATCTAGTTAGAGTACACTAAATCCACTTTTTCACTACTTATCTGTGTGTTTTCATAACATTATGTACTGTTCTATGTCATTTATTGGAAATTGTAATGCAAACTAGGTCAGTTTTGTGGTATAAAACGGAGTGAAATACATTTTTGGTTGTTTACACTAGAAATAAATAAAAGACTAAAAGAATACATTTTCTGTTTGTGTTTGTACAACCAAAAAAAAAAATTTTTTTAAATTAAAAATTGGGCAACTCAACAGTATAGTCACAACATAACCACATCAATTTAATTTAATCAATACCACACATTTATATTCACTTACAGCAATTTTATGTACAGTTTATGTTTATAGACTGAGTGTGCTTGCAGTGCACCCCTTTCCCTTGAAAAACACTTCAGTGCACAATGGTTGTGGTGGTAGAAAGTCTGCCACAAGCTTGTCTCCATGGAGATGTACTGGTTTTCAAGGTTACTTTTCCCGTAAACACATTTGGCCTCTGCATTTGACCCATCCTTCAGTGTCTCTGCTTTAAACCTGGCAGGAGCAGTGGACCATCTCCAGATCTTGAGCTAGTCTTTGCCAGGACTACTTTACAGCTGCCTGAATGTACCACAGTTTGGCAATAAACTTATCTAATAAAATACTGTCCTAGATAGATACGTTTAATGCTCTACTGTGGAACATTAATCTAGACAAAGCAATCACTGCAAGTCCTTCACCAGAATAGTTACATAATGCACCCAAGCACTCAAACCATCTCTGCCACAGACTGACAATTTAATCAAAACTGCCCAGATCAAGATTGATAATTTAATTGAGACTGTAATTGTATGTATAAAGTGTACAAAAGGCCTATTATAATAAACTTTATTATGTTAAATCAACTGGCAGATTTACACTGTAGAATCTCACTGAAGGCTTCTAAACTATAAATGAACACAATATATATATAGACACACACACACACACACTCACTTTGCAAGTACGACGGTGTGTGGGATTCGTCTCTGTTCATGTTTTTGGACTCTCTCTCCTCCAACACTCCTGTTTCAAGAAATGTAAATTTAATGTCCACCTTTTGGTTTCAGCCCAGTTTTGCATTTTTGAACATTTCCTGACCATGACAAGGCACAGCTGTGAAGTGAAAACCATTCTTCACTGAGAAAGCCAAAATGTTGAAAGTAGTAACACAAAGAGAAGAACTTTGAATGAGAAGGTGTGTCCAAACTTTTGACTAATACTATGCGCATGAATATTTGAAATACCACAATGTATATCTTGTAGTTTTGAATAATCCCAGAGGATGGAGCCAAAATTCCCCCAAAACAAATTTTAACCTTGACGCACTTTCTCTGCGACGCCGGGACCTGACAGCTCTGACGTCACCTCTCCGCGCCTGTCACTCCTCGGAGCAGGATCCATCATGGCGTCGGGAGCAGGACAGTCGTCCTCTGGGCACGATGCTGAACTGGACGAATTATTGGACAGTAAGCGTTGATATTTAGTTTATAAAATGCTCTGCTGAGTGCCTGCATTTGTGCCTAATTTTACTTTGGAGATTTTGCTGCTCTTTCGGCTCTGGGACATTTGGTACTCTGCTTCACTAATGACAAGTGTAGTCATCGATTTTTGCATTCAGCTCGTGCAAAAAGTTATCAGTTCTGCGTGTTTTATATAACCTATTTTTTTAGGAATATCCGTGAGAGCGAATAGTTTGACTCTCCTTTAATAACTGACTAATAAACTCATAAATCTTTAAACATGGTATAGTTACAGAGATCAACTCCTTCAAAGCTTCAAAGCACAACTGGAATTCGCTGTTGTGGGCTGAAAAGCGAGTCATGCTTGTTTCCAGAGTGTAAATTTTAACTAATCCAATAGATTTGCTTAGGCCAGGGTACTCGTAACGTGTTTTGTTCTGGGATTTGGAGAAGAAACTCGTGTGATATAGTTGTGAGTGATAACTGGGCTAGTGGGTTTGTTATTGTGATGTCCTCTGTGTAAACAAAGATCTATGAAATCGGGCCAGAGGTCATTTGGTTTACAGATTCATCCAGTTGTTCCAGAAGGTCAGATGTGGCAAAAAGGGGTGGGGTCACTGTACCAAAGAGTGAATTGTTCCGTCGGTGCATCCTGAAATGAAATAGTTCCTTTATCTGTGACCAAAAAATGACAAATAGTATGTATTCATAATATTAGTTTTTCTTATGATGGACAGATTAAATGTAGAAAATGTGCAACAAACAATGGCAACAAAAAATAATGGCACCCTTTATCATTATTATTAGTTTGTACGACCATAACGAAAACAATAAAATCCTTACATTTTTTTCATTCTCATTGTGGTTTATTTTGTATGCTCATAAACAATAAACTTTTGTGGTTTTGTTAACATTATTCTTAATTTAGTTAAAAAATGAAGGTAAGAACTAAGAAAAAAAGTGATTGCATTTCTGTTAGAGGGGTTAGTGTTTGTAACAATCTGAGTGCAAAGTCTAAGTCTAGAAACAAAGTCTTAACACTGTAAAAGCCTTCAAAAAAAGAGTATAAAGTGTTATGTTTTGAAAGATCTCTGGAATTAATGAATTATGCATTAAATTTGTCTTTGTTTGTTTTAATTTATATCTTGTCTCTTATATATACAGTAAGTCGTAAGTGAAATTGTTAATGGAAATTTGCTGTTCATATGCTGCTTTTCTTTCTTGGAATTCTGTCATTGTATATGGGTTACACGGTTCGGCATTATAAGTACTTTTACTTCAACCTAAACCCTTTCAGGCATGATCCATGGGGTTGTAGTCATTGTTTTGTTATGTTTTATGTGTTTATTGCTGCAAAATGACTGAATAAACTACTGCTACTACTAATATGAGTCAGATTGACATGATATATTGGTAGTTCTTGTAGATAGGTAGGGTATAAGTGCAGTATTTATTGGGGCTGTCTATTGGTTGTTTCGTGCCCCTCTAACACCTATTGTCATTTTTTAAAGTGGGATTTAGTGTATTATTAATCAAGTAAGAAATATGGATACTTTCATAGCATTTGTGTCGTTTGTTGATTTGTTAATCCCTTTTGTTTTGTTATTTAGTTTGAAAACTTACTTAGCAATATGACTTCACCTTGGCACATGTTTTGTCCGCTAGCAGCAAACACTCTTCAGAGCTTCAGAAAGAATAGGGATGCACCAATTCAGCTTTTTCAGTTGTGATAACATTAATGATACTTAACGTAAAGTATTAGCAGGTGGTACCCAATTCTTACTAACTAATAGCAGCGCAGAGACTGAAAATAGAATGTATTTGCTTGACTCAATTAACTATTAACAGTTCAAAATATTTGTTAACTATGATTCATATTTATATAATCACAGAAAGGTTTTTATGAATAAATAATGGCCCAAGATACAACAGGATGTCATCTTATTTCTTGGAACCAACTTTTAATATTTTTTTTTGGATTAATTTGATTCTAGTATGGTTTTTATCAACTGTAAATGATAATTAAATGTAAATGATGACAAATTCTTCTCTCAGGTGCGTTGGATGACTTCGACAAAGCAGCAGCTCCTCCCCCAGCTTCAGCTGCCTCCGCTTCAGCAGCCAGTGGAGCTGAAAAGGTAATGATCAAAAACAACTACAATGGTTAGATTAACATAGAAGAAGATAACATTCACAACATCACCATTGTTATAGAAATAATTAGTACAGGCACCAAAAGCTGTGTAAAAACACCTTTAAGAGAAATTACTTTTATGTTACTCAACAGTACAAAATACAGTGATAACAAACAAACGGAATTGCAGTAAAACTTTGAATTAATAGTAGTACAATTGTGTAGAAAAATATTAGGAACTTATTTGACATTCTTTCTTTTAATGTTATTTTTACTAGTTTTCAAATATACAAAAAGTACTCAATATGGTAATTTTGTATACCTCTAAAACAGCAATTGTAATATATTTTTATATGCATATCTCCTACCTATGACATCAAATAAAAGTAAATGAAATATAAATATAAGAAATCTTGTGGAAAGAATACACTAGCTTCGACATCACTTCCTAAAATGAGCAAAACAGTGATTGTCTTGAATGCTTGTGTGTGCATTATTTGTACTGTACATAGAGGTCAACAGCAGTAAACAGGAATAATGTGGAAACCCATTGTTCAGTTGTGTCAGAGCTAATTCTAGCATTAACTGTCTCTGCACAGCCTTTTATTCTAATACAAGTTTTATCCAGATATTTCTACGTTTAAATTTAATGTTTTAAAAGCTGGATTCACAGTCACGGTAGAAACAAGGGAAATGAAAATGTAGGTTGTGTGGTGTAAGGTTTGTCAGAAATCTCAAAAAATCTACTTTTATCCAGTTTAGCTCAAATTGATACCTTTGGTTGGTTTGATTTTCACCTAGATTATGTCTTATTTAAATGTACTATAGTCCTACTTTAAACTTGTCCTGGTTAAGACTTAGTTAAACCATATTAAGGATTAGTTCAAAGTTCTGGGTTGATCTATAAGTGTTAATTAATTCAGAAAATTTGCTTAAGCCAGTATAGCTGTAGGTTGTAGGTAATGAATTTACAGTTCAGTTTCCCACTAACTTACATTTCTTTATTAGTAAATAGTTTTTGCATGGAATTGTATGCAGGTGTAGTCTTGTGAGAGGTGTTTGGGTCAGATATATACAGGTACATAATATTTTTGAGAGCTTTTGCTGCACGCTCTTTTTAGTTGGCTAATGATTGGTAAGCATGTCTTAAGTCGACTATAGCCCTACAAACCAGGGAATTTCTAACATGTTTTCTTATGGGGTTTAGAGAAACTTCATCTAATAGTATTAACTTGTTAACAATAATTTCTCACATGTTTAAGGAATATTCATTTACTATAATGCAAGCTGTTCATAATCTTGTTTGAATTCCTCTTGTGTGCAGCCTCCGCTTCTTGAAGACTGTAAGCTGTTTGAGACTCTTTTCGAGGGGGAGATGGCGAACCAGGCGCGAGAGGAGTGGGAGAAGGCCATGAGTGAACTGGCCCAACAGGAGCCAGAGCTGCTCGAGCATTTTCAGAAACTGTCAGAGGCTGCAGGGAAAGTCGGTACGTTTACATTAGATCTATATTGGTGGTTTGGCATTTTTGTAATGAATCCTTTTAGCTAACACCAGACGTGTCTTGGATATCTATGTTTTGATTAAAGGTCTTATATAATGCAAAATGGACTCTCATGAGCTTTAAGCCATGTTATAACATACTTGGAGATCTGTTTTGTTTCATTCACACATTTGAGTAACACTTTATTATTAGTCTGTCTACATCTCCAAAGCTCAAAATGCTCCTTGTGATGTCATGTAGTGATAGTTTTCAAGTTTACAGTTTTATCTTTAGTTCAGTAGAAAGAGGCGATACTAGGGCTGAAATCGTGCTCTCACTGTGTCTCACTGTGTCTCACTGTGTCTCACTGTGTCTCACTGTGTCTGTCTGTGTCTGTCTCTGTCTGTCTCTGTCTGTCTCTGTCTGTCTCTGTCTCAAAAAAAGTTTTGCAACCAACAGTCTTTCTAATCAGCCTATTTCTACAACGTTTGTTTTTTTAACAGGCACAGACACCGCCTCTCAGCAAGAATTCACCTCATGCCTAAAAGATACACTCAAGGGACTGGCCAAAAATGCAGACAACCTCCAGGTGTGTGTGTGTGTATGTGTGTGTGTGTTTGTGTGTGGAGTGATAATATTTGCACTGTTATTTTTAAATGACATTGTCATTAAATAACAGAAATATTAACACAAAGAAACTCAGAAGGCAGAATTCAAGGTTTTTACTCGCGGCGAGGGACAGAGGCGCTGCTACAGCTCTTAACTGCCGAAGAACCACCGTCCAACATCACGTATTTATTGAATCACACAGGTTACCAGAATGAATGGGTGGTTACATTTTTCTAGCACAGTAAAAAAAAGGTGTGTGTGCGTGTGTGCGTGCGCGCGTGCGCGTGCGTTTGCGCGCGTGTGCGCCAGCTGCTGAGGTGTAGGTAGGGATGTGCGTAGGGAGGACTGTCCTTGCGGAAGATAACGGCTAATGGGAAGTTGGTTTTCCCGTGAGAAATACACTTTGAGAAATACCCTTTGATAAAATAAGACAAAGAATCATCTATGCAGCATTTGAAAAACTCTTTAACAGACATTTACAAATGTTTATTTTGTGTTTAGACGTCGGGTTTGGCTGGAGAAGACCTGGTCAAGGCTCTGGAGGGTCTGGCGTTAGAAGAAGGAGGCGAAGGAGGAGACGACGGTAATATTCTTCCCATAATGCAATCCTTCATGCAGAATCTACTGTCCAAAGAAGTCCTGTACCCATCACTCAAAGAGATCACCACCAAGGTAAGTTCTGCTCAACAAGTGAGGGGCTAGTACTGTCATCTCACAGCAAGAAGGGCCCAGGTTTGACTCCCGGGCTTTTCTATGTGGAGTTTGCATGTTCTCCTTGTGTCTGGGTTGGTCTCCTTCAGGCAGCATGATTTTTCTCCACCATCCAAAAACAAGCACAATATAAAATCCTCCAGCTGAGGTAGTCCTGACCAAAACTAGGTGAAGATCTGGAGATGGGTTCCACTGCTCCTGACAGGTTTAACCCAGAGACACTGAAGGATGGGTCAAATGCAGAGGCCAAATTTCCATACAGGGACTATAAACTGAACCATTGCCTTATATTTAATTAAACCGCCTTTTTTTTTTTTTTTTTTCAGTAAACTAATTGTTTTATTAGGATTATGACACTTTTGTTTTAGTGGGTTTAGTAACAAAAAACTGAAGCTTAAAGGTGCATTGTATAACTTTGTGCTTTGTCATTGCTTTATCTGGATTGTTTCATAGTGTGACATTAAACAGCTCTACCTTACATTTATACAATTACAGGTGGTTTTATAGCTCAAAAATACCTAGAAAAATAGGCATTCTGACTGTGAGCTGGCCGCCTCTCCACAGATCTGACCTGTAACTTGGTCTCCATGAAGATAGAAAGGTTTAATCCCATACTGTGAAACATTCCAGATAAAGCAACAACGTCCCCATGGAGAAAAACATTTGACGAACCCTTCATCAGAAAAGTTACACAATGCACCTTTGCTGTTATTTGAAGCACAGTAGTTACACAGTGGTTGTAATTTTTTTCTTTAACAGTATCCTGAATGGTTGGAAACAAATAAATCGAACCCTGAGCTCTGAGGATTTCCAGCGCTATGAGCAGCAAGCCACAATCATGGGAGACATTTGTAAACTGTTTGAGAAGGAGGAGGAGGGAGCGTCCGATAAAGAGAGGACCTTTGAGACCATCATGGACCTAATGCAGAAGGTGAAATTTAAGTTTAACACAATACGCTCTTTTAAAGACATTTTATTTGTTGGAAGAACAGAGATATAGCTTAACACATAACAACGTAGGAAATGTGAGTCGTAGTGGATCTTCAGTTTCTCGGGAGGTCGAATGTCAAATCATCTACAGGACAGGGAAAAGCACAGCAACAATCACACAAATGTACATAACACAAATGTACCAAACACTCACTATACATACAATTCACTTCAGACAGTTCATTTGAAGTTTGAAGTCAAGAGTTAAGAGTCATTTTATTAAACACGGTGACATATTTGACCTTTGAGCAACAACGTTTGATTTTGATGCTCTGGAATAGACTCGATACGCAATACCATAACACGATACCACAATGATAATAAAACACTCTTTATTTAGACAATGGAATGTGATTTTCAACATTAAATGGTAGTACTTTCTTTTTTATTCCCATGTGGTTTTATATGTGTGTAATCCCTCAATGGTCCATGTAGGTTCCATAGTGGTCCATGGGCGTATACTAGTCTATATACTAGACTCTATGGGTGTATACTATTACTATGTGCTCTTATACTTGTTCTGATACAGCTCAAGATCATTCTAAAGACATTCAGAAAAGTGTAATTATTTTTTTTTTTTGTATCAGTACCTGCTCAAATGAGTAATTTTGATGAATAATTATTATGTAATTCTCCTGTTTAGTCATGAATACTTAATTAACTTCTTTGTGCAGTTTATTTTACTCATACTAGAGGACTTTTCCTTTATATGGCAGCATATATTTTTTCTATTTTTTCATTTCATGTGTTATTCAAGACTTATAAATATTTGAATCTTGTGTTTTTTCACCCATAGCTGCAGGAGCTTGGTCAGCCTCCCAAAGAGCTTGCAGGAGATGCGGTAAGTTTCTGTGCTATGATGTTGTTTGGCTGAACCTCAGAATGCACTGATGCCAGATTTGGACCCCTAGGAGCAGCAGATGTGCATATTCTAACATGAATAAATAAAGTTCTAGACAAAAAGGCTTTGACAAAAAAAACAACACATAAAGATCTGGAACTGTATCCTGTCTCTGCTATTTCCGTGATTGATGGAAATTGACAGACGTGAACCAATCAGAGAAACGCATTGGCCCACTGATGTCAAAATATCAACAAAAGAAACAAAAAACACAACCTAAACTAAAGAAGTTATAGATATAGTTTCGAATGATCTGTGATTTTTCAAGAGAGGTCTTCTGCATTTGGGAGACTCTGTGGTTGGCCTGTTTTTTTGATTGATTATATTAAACTTTGACATGAATTATCCAAAAGGTAAAAGGTTTGACTCTTTTTATGGTCCAGCTCCAGGCTCTTCTGCATTCAAACAGGATGTAGGAGAGACTGACTCACCAGGCATCTTATGTAGCAGTTTGAGAATAAAACCAGACCAATCCTCTGTAGAAAAGATATGTTTTTTTTTTCTTCACCTGTCTCTCTTTTCCTTCAGCCTCCCGGTCTAAACTTCGATATGGAGTCTCTGAACCTCCCTGGAGGACCAGCAGGGGGCCCTGATCAGTGTTCGGTCATGTGACTTGGTTTCACCTCGGACTAAATCACTGGAGTAAAAGTCCCTCACTGAGAAACTACAGAAGAAGAGAAGAGGAGACAGGCCGTGGTTTCTGAGACTGGAGCCCTTAAAGGTTTAAATCACAAGGCCAAAAGAGAAGTTACAGGAGCGGACACTACACTACACCAATGCTCTGTCCACACGTTTAAAGGTATTTTACGTGTAAATAAGCCAGCAGGAGGTGCAAGGACCCCAGCTGCAGCTGTTTTGATGAGTAAAGCGATTTAAATAAGGCTAACAAATATTGCTGCTAACAATCTGGTGGGATAACATAAACTAAAAAACATTGCTAAATGTACGGTACTAAAAGCATACTAACATAGAATATTCTCATCTCAAACACAAGTGCTGCCAGTTCAAAATTGTAAAGAGACATTGTTTTGCGGTTATGCTATTTGGACCTCTTTTACTCCTAAAGGTGCATTGTGTAACTTTTCTGGTAGGATGTTTTTCCCCATGGAGATGTTATTGCTTTATCTGGAAAGTTTCAGAGTATGGTATTAAAGCTTTCTATCTTCATGGAGACCAAACTAGACCATGTTACAGGTCAGATCTGTGGAGAGGCGACCCAGCTCACAGTCAGAATGCCTGTTTTTCTAGATATTTTTGAACTATAAAACCACCTGTAATTGTATAAATGTAAGGTAGAGATGTTTAATGTCACATGGAACTTTTCAGGCAGAGCAATGACATATCCATAGAACCAAGCAGGTGACGGAGCCCCAAACAAAAAGTTACACAGTGCACCTCTATGTGAGTACAGTCTAACTATGCAATTGACCAAATTACTGTAAAATAAGGACTACGATTGCAAAGAAGTCAAAATCCCAGTTTTAACTGTTGTAAGTGGACCTGTAATTATTTAAAGTAACATCATGTAACTTTTTAACTGCTGCATGACTCCATGGACATAAAACCTTCAAACCATAATTTGGAACATTCTTCTTAAAGATAGATACATTTCTTGCCTTACAATGGAACATTTTGGCAAAGCTATTTAATGTCCATGGTGACAATCAAACCAAATTTGAGTCTATTTTATGGAGATGCAAGTCAGCTCACAGTAAAGATACATGTTTTTTTTTTTCAAGATTTAGCTAAAAAGTTACACAGTAAAGCTTTTTAAATAATATAAAAGTCTCTGCAAAAAATAAAGTATCCCCTCTCCATAGAGCCCTATAGTTTTTACCTGTTCGGATTCTTGTAGTCTAGTTTCATCTTCTATCAAATGTTATTGTTCCTTGTTTAAAATATGCACTAAATTAACTAATTTGCAAATGAACAACATAATGATACTAAAAATGATCCTTACTTTAATGAGACTCGCAATCTCAGTCCTAATAATCTGTTAAATTATTATAGTTGGGATGAATACCTGCCCGTGTGGACAGAGCTTGTAACTGCACTGCTTGTACTGTGAACATGACACCAGTGTATTTTTGAACTGCGTGGAGGGGCTGAAGTTCATTCATGGCTTGGTTGGTTTTAACTGGACTTTTCCATAGATGCTTGCTTAGCACTGCCCTACGAAGTTTTCTTTTCTGTTTTTACAATACACTTTAGCCTCTTTGAATACAATACTAAATAAACCGGTAAACAGGTAACTGCTGTGCCTTTCACAATAAAACAACCTCAGAGACATTTAGAGACTCCCTAAAATTTCAACATTTGTCTGGGAGTGGGACATGACGTTCTGCTGTAACCATAAAAACCCCAACAACCCCCTTTTAACAGTGTTTTCAGAATTCACCTGAGCTGTCAGATCTAAAAAAAACAGACATTATGACAAGACAGAGCAAATTTAGACTTAGAATTACAACAAAAATACATGAAGTTTTTCTTTTATTTGTCCAAAATGTATTTATATTAAAAGGAGGCCCATGTAATTCCCAGATTTCTGTCGATGGGTTAGCAATGATGATTTTTGTCAATATATTTTTTCACAATCAGGTTAAGGTTAAGGTTAGCGTCAGGGTTAGGTTAGCAACAAGTAAGTTTAGAGTTTTTGTGATAGGTCTGCTAACCAAGTCTGAGCTGTAATTTTTAGACATAAGAACATTATAAGTAAATAAATACAGTTAACTAATACCGTCAATATCCCCGAACCTTAAAATGTACTGTAATTATGTCTGTTGATTATGAAATGAACTCCACAGAAAAATAGCACACAGCAGTTAATTGGCTTTGATCACTAAGCTAAGATAAGCCCCACCCCCGGACGAAATGCCGAGAATTTAGGGTTTAGGATCCTGATACATTAGGGTTAGTGTGAGCTGAACTGAAACTACTGTAGTGGGGAGTTTTGATTTGAAAGTGAGCTTGGGCTGCACATTGTTATGGATGCATGCCATATAGAATACATAGATCATTCCCTTTTACGTAACTATAAAACAGCGGTTGAATTGAATTGTTTTGGGAGAACTTTGGGGAGAGTAACGTGGTGGGACTGTGTCATTCATTTTCTTTCAAATTTGTGCAATGAAAATTAATACATAAGTTTCAGGTAATTTAAGCAATTCCTTTAAAGTGGGACTAAACACCAAAAGTCCGTTTCAAACGGAGCTGCTAATGAGGAGGTATAAGGAGCAGTGTGATTGGTCTAACAGGTATCCACACTTCAAACTCCAGCCCAAACTTACATTTAGGAGTTTTTGACCAGAAAGCTGCAAACTGACCTCATCTGCAGTGAAGTTGCCAAAGAATCACTAGGAACAGTAGATCACGCTATTAAAACATCATATACACAGTTCGAAATAGTGGACTTGGTGTTTAGTTCCTCTTTAATGGTGCACTGCGTAACTTCTCAGGTTGAGGATCTGCTACCATAGAGGTGCTATTTTTTTGCCTGTAATGTTCCACAATATGGTATTAAACTATATCAGATGCATTTATACAATCGTGGGTGTTTTTATTGCTCAAAAATTCCTTTAAAAACATGCGTTCTGACTGTGAGTGGGGGTCGCCTCTTCGAAGATCGAACCTGTAAATTGGCCCGGTGGCATCTCCTGCTTGTTTCTATGGAGACTGCAAAGTTAAATATTGGAGGTAAAGCAGTAACATCTCCATGGAGACAAGTAATTGGCGGGCTGTCTACCAGAAAAATTACACAGTGCACCTTTAAGGCATTCACTCCAGCAAGAAAGGCGGAGGACAGATTTTCCAATGAATTTTTTTTCTATTAACAAAATGCAATGTTTTTTTTTGTTTTTAATTTTAATTTATGCAGATAAAATGAGTAATAATAATTTTAAATGTGTGGATCTGTTTATTGTCACTATAATGTGCAGCCCTGTGTTTTGAATTTGCAGTTCCATAGCACCTCCATGTTTACATAGTCTATGATCTGAGTGTGATTTTGCCCCCACCTTATCATTTGTACATAATGTAGTAGCTATAGTCAAAAAAAAAAAAAGCTTGTAAATACACAAATAAAAGAGTGTACATTTGTTGAATAATTAAATAATTGTCCAAAGTGAATGTGATTCACGGTTCATTAATGTTGCAGCAACAATAAAATCATGTTATTGCCAGTTTTTAAGCCAAAGCACAGTGTTTTTTTCTGTGTAACATGATGAGCCATACATTCAGCTGTATGAAATTTATAAATGAAAAATGTCCAGGTTTAGTTATGGTCCAGTCCAAGGATAGATCTAGTTTGGTCCATGTTTTAAGCCCCCATGTTACGCTATTTTCTGTTTATATAATGGGCATTTTTTTGTTTTTTGTTTGAGAATTTGTTTTTTTTGTTTGAGAATTGTTGTGATTTCCTAATTTGGCTGTTTTTTTTTTCAGTTATGATCTTTCCTCATCACAAACAGACCTGGAGTTGTGTTTTGTTTCATTCTCACATGTTTAACACTCAAACCCTGCAGATTTAAACTGAAGTCTCTTGAAGAGAAAACACTGCTCCACCTTGTGATGTAGTAATACAGGAAGCGCACCACTGTTTTTTTTTTAACTCCATGTGCCTTCACTAAAATCATTTGGATCATTTCAGACCTGGGATTGCCAATCTTTACTGAACAAAAGGTAAAAAGTAGCTGTTAAACTGAAAACTACCGCTTCATGACAACACAAGGTGGAACAGAGCATTTTGAGCTTTGGAGATCTAGACAGACTAATAGTAAAGGTTTACTCAAACATGTGAATGAAACAAAACAACTCCAGGTGTGTTTTTGAGGAGGTAGCAACATTATAACATGACTTAAAGCTCACATGTCAAATTTGTGTAATATAGGACCTTTAAACATTAGTGCCTCTAGAATATTGTGATACCATGTAAACCCAACCACTAGACCACCTAGTATAAAATCCTGCTCTGTCCCTTTAAACATATTGAGTTATTTTTGCCAGATGCCTCTGCAGTCCTTTGTCGATCATTATAGTGTAGGGTTACTAAACAAATTACTTCCTATTTCTGTCTATCGTATGGCCCATGTTTTCTTTAGGTGGAGTGTTTGTAACTTGATTGCAGCTTGAGTGATTAGCCCTTACCTTCCATTTAATGTACATTATGTTAGTTTCCAGAGTGGCTGCAGTCACATGGGAGCAATTCAGTTGAAACTAGGCCCTTATGTCTAATGTAAATATAGTTGTGCAAGGCTGTGGGCTCTGGCTTTCATTCAAGCCCTGGTTTAGTTCTGGTTTATATCTGGTTTATATCTGGTTTAGACCTAGTTTAGTCAGTCTGTCCTGGTTTTATCCTAGTAAATCCTACTTACTGATTTGTACTAGTTAATCTATCTTGGTTTAAATCTAAACTATCTTTCTCTGTATTTCATTTTCCCTACAGATTATAATTCTTGCAACGGTGTGGAATGATGACTCAAATATTCCCTTCAAAATTATTTATTCCAAATAAATACAGACACCACAATGAATTAACAGAAAATACTACTTTTTAAACAAATAAGGGGTAATAAAATAAAATAAAAATAAATTAAAAAAAGATACACAAACAACACACTGTAAACCCAAACATTCAAAATAATTGAATAGATTAAAAACACAGTGGAGCACTTCCTGTATAAACACATGACATCACAAGGTGGAACAGAGTGTTTTCTGTTTGACAGAAGAACTCCATTGCGTGGTTGTGTTTAAAGTGGTGTTAGAGCTCTTGTTCATTAATTTTGTAGACTCTCAGGTTAAAGATGCACTACGTAACATTTTGTCACCTGCTTTTCTCCATGATGTTATCAAAGGGTACAGTCCCATCCAATTATCAGAAAATAACCTGTTTCTCAACAACATGAGCACAGAACCTTCACACCAACCTGTGCACTGCCTGGATTGATTACAAGAAAGTCTATGACTCAACAGGACTCTAAGGGCCTTCATTGCAAACTCAATGCAGTTGTGGAAAACCACCCTTGAAACCAACGGGAAGCCACTTGCACAAGTGTCCATCAAATGTGGCATATACCAAGGAGACTCACTGTCCCCACTTCTGTTCTGCATAGATCTGAACCCCCTCAGCCAAATCATCAACCTCACTGGCTACAGCTACCGACTCAGAAATGGGGCCACCAACAGTCACCTCCTATACATGAATGACATCAAGCTGTACGCTAAGAGCAAGAGGGACATTTAGTCACTGATTTACACCACTAGGATCTACAGCACAGACATCGGAATGTCATTAGGGCTTGAGAAATGTGGTAGGATGGTGACAAAGAGAGGGAAGGTAGTCCACACAGAGGGTGTCTCACTCCCAGAGGGAACAATAGCAGACACAGAGGACACTTACAAGTACCTTGGTATCCCACAAGAAAATGGCAATCTCCAAGAGGTAACAAGGAAAGCGGCTATGGGCAAATACCTGCAATGAGTGAGACAAGTCCTGAGAAGCCAGCTCAATGGCAAGAACAAGGCACAGGCAATAAACAGCTACGCCCTGCCAGTGATGAGATACCCAGCAGGAGTCATAAGCTGGCCAAAGGAGGAGATACAGACCACAGATGTTAAGACACGAAAGCTCCTGACCATGCATGGACGCTTCCATCCCAAATCCAGCACCCTGAGACTGTACACGAGCTGGAAGAAAGGAGGCTGAGTACTAGTGAGTGTGGGAACTACTGTCCAGGATGAAACATTTAAGATCCACGAGTACATCAAGGACAAGGCCCTGACATATGACGAGCTCAGAGAATGTCTCAGACAGTGGGGTCCAGAGGAGAAGGTGCTGGAGGGAGCATCATGGCAGGACAAGCTACTACATGGGGCGTACCACTGGAACATAACTGAAGTGGCTGATATCAAGAAATCCTACCAATGGCCTGAGAGGGCTGATCTGAAGGACAGCACAGAGGCACTCATCTTGGAGCACAAGAGCAGGCCCTGAGCACTCGAGGAATAGAGGCCCAGATCTACCACACCAGACAATACCCACAGTGTAGACTGTGCAAAGAGGCTCCTGAGACAGTCCAGCACATAACTGCAGAATGTAAGATGCTGGCAAGGTCAAGGTGAAGGTGGGTAACACTTCCAAAGATTGTGGAGAATGACTTAGCCAAGATCCTGTGGGGCTTCCAGTTACAGACTGACAGGATAGTGATGGCGAACCAACCAGACATAGTGGTGGTGGATAAGCCAGGGGCTCAAGAAGGTACTGTTGCCCACCTTGATTCTGGGATCTCCAGCCCGTACTCTGTACAGATGTTTCTGGACACTATGCCCACCACACTTGGTTATCTCTCTCTCTCTCTCTCTCTCTCTCTCTCTCTCTCTCTCTCTCTCTCTCTCTCTCTCTCTCTCTCTCTCTCTCTCTCTCTCTCTCTCTCTATATATATATATATATATATATATATATATATATATATAGGCCCGGTCAAGCAGAAGTATACAGCAAGGCCAAAAATTCAAGTTAATGCATCTGATATAAAAATGTATTCAACAGATAGCATATGTACTCTAGTTGTTTACCTTTTTTCCATACCATTTTTGGTTCTAAAGTTACATACGTTTTAAACATACCATGTATGCAACATGGAACAAAAATTATTTCCCAAATTTTAAAGACCTGCAAATCATGTAAATAAATTGATGTATTTCATCATATCTTGTGTTATTCAATCTTTGAACTGTTGATGAAGGTGTGTGTGTGTGTGTGTGTGTGTGTGTGTGTGTGTGTGTGTGTGAAAATGTTATAATGATCTGCATCACGATATATTAAATAAATTATTGCAGCGTTCATTCAGCGTGCGAATTTTGTTTTGTTTTGTTTTATTTAATTAATAAATTTTTTATTTTTATTTTTTATTTTTTTGGTCACTGTGCGTAGCTTTCGTGGATCTTTCTGCGTCACCAAACCGGAAGTAAGAACCAGCGACGTGTCAGGAAAAGAAGAAGCTGCTAAATGGGCCAAGGAGGACGGGCCGCCTAGAGCTACAAATCTACAACATTTTCCACCTTTAATACCTTTGTGTGGACTTATATTTGAGAGAGTTACAAGGAGGAATTTTCTCCGTGACTATGCTTACCAAGTTTGAAACCAAATCGGCCCGTGTTAAAGGTAAGAACGAAGCTGTTAGCATTTGAGCTAGCAGCGGATTGAGTCAAATGTTACCCGCAAAATCCTCTTAAACAGCATTATTTAGGTATTTAGTGTAAGATATGTAGATAGATGTAGATTAAGATGTAATACGTGCCATTTAACTTCAAAGCAATGTGTAGATCATTGCAGTTTAATTGTCAGTTGCTGAAAAATGAAACAAAATGTGCAAAGAGCTATCTATTGCTAGTCAACTCTTTCACCAATTAACCTTAGCTAAAGATGAGCGACTTCGTGTCAGTTCTGCTGTTAAATATCATTATTTATTGTTTGATTTGTCTTTTTTTAGGCCTCAGTTTCCACCCTAAAAGGCCCTGGGTTCTTGCGAGTTTGCACAATGGCGTGATCCAGCTGTGGGACTATCGTATGTGCACTCTCATTGACAAGTTCGACGAGCACGATGGTAAGGAGGGGTTCTGACGTGGCTTTAACTAAACTCACTAAAATATGGTGAAATACATGTCTAAATGGTTGCTTTCTCTGTGGCTGAAGTACCATAATTTCATCCACAAATAACAAAATCTCCAGTCTTATTTAGGGTGACCAGATTTTCAAAATAAAATACAGGAACATCCCTGGTTTGGAGTGGTTTGGAAATAATAAAATTGTGAAACGAGCGTGTAATTAAGGAAAATTTTATCTGCAGTCGGCACATGTGAGGCAGTTTAGCCACGTTTTTGTATTTTGGTCATTTTTGGTCAATTTATTTACTGTTGGCATGTATCAAATTGGTCAAAAATAGGGACACCTGTGACATTTCTTGTATAAAACTGTCAGAACAGTCCCAGTTAAATAGGGATGCCTGGTCACACTAGTCTTATTCTGCATAAAAACTGTTAACCCTGTAGTTTCCATCTGTATAAACATGTTCTGAAATGGAATTTTATTAGTTTGTCAGTTTATATTTCAATCTTTATGTCAGGTCTTCAGGATGAATTTAAAATGTGAACTTTGAACATAATCCTATTATTACAGAAATCTCTAATTTAATCTCAATGTTTGTCACAAAAGTCCCAATTAGATATTTTTCCCAAAATGTTAAGCCCTAGAACTGCTTAGAACTGATTATGTTACTAATAATTACTAATTAATGGCAAGTTTCTGATTTAAAATAATCAGTTTAGCATTACACTTTATGCATATTTTAAAGTATTAAAAGTGCATTGTATAACTTTTGTGGTGGAAGGTCCTTCAAATGCTTTTCTCCATGGTGATGTTATTGCTTTGTCTGGAATGTTTCACAGTATGGCATTAAACCTTTCTGTCTTAACGGAGACCAAACCAAGTTGTAGGTCAGATTTTTGAGCTATAAAATGACCTGTAATTGATTAAATGTATGGTTGAACTGTTTAATGTCATACTGTGGAACATTCCAGGCAGAGCAATGACATAGAAACAAACAAGTGATAGACCCCCAACCAAAAAGTTACTCATTAAAATGTGGTTAAATACATGTTTAAATGGTTGTTTTCTCTTACACAGGACCCGTTAGAGGAATCGATTTCCATAAACAGCAGCCTCTTTTCGTGTCTGGAGGTGATGACTACAAAATTAAGGTGAGGGTGGAATCATTAGCATGTCTATAGTTCAAAGAGCTGCTTGCCTACTTTTTTACCAACTGTCATTATGCACTGGGCTCTAATAAACAAAAGAGTTAATTTTTTACAGTAGACTTTTTAAGTTGATACATGATGTGTCCACTGTACTGTTTTAAACATATAGACTTAGACCTAGACAAACTATTGATCCACAAGGAAAATTATTTGGACACAGTAACTCACTTATCACAATATAACATAATAACAAAAAGTAAGAACATAAATGGTAATAATAAATTCTAAATACGTAGCAAAAAGGTAGCAAGAGACTGGTGCCAAATAAGACATAATTATATGAATGTCTATGTAGAAGCCAAAATAAAATAGAAAATAACTAATAAATATATCTCAATATATACAAGTGGTCATAGGAAGACAGTGCAACAATGATATGATGCTTGACAGGACATAGGGTTATCTGTTACATAAGGGTTAGGATTAGCTGGGTTGTTGTACAGTTGTAGGGAGTATTATCTGTTACATACACATATATATGCTATTCTGTATTGTCCTTATTTTCATTTGCATGATTTTAATTTCATTCATTTCATTCTCAGGTGTGGAACTACAAACTGAGACGCTGCCTCTTCACTCTCCTTGGACACTTGGACTACATCCGAACCACCTTCTTTCACCATGTGAGTTTAATACAATTTACTACAATTTCACGTGGCCATTTTGTTTGACAATGGCAATGTATTGTAGGAAAGTAGTAAAAAAATAGTGATAAAAGTTTCTAAGACATGTTGAGCCAGTTTGTTAGTTAATATTTTATTACAGTGTGACTTTAAAATTATTTTTTTGTTTCTTGTATTTCAGGAGTACCCTTGGATTCTGAGCGCTTCAGATGACCAGACAATCCGCATCTGGAACTGGCAGTCCAGGACCTGTGTCTGGTGAGAAATTATGATTAAATATTACATAATAACAGTAGGTGAGACACAATTCTCACAAAACGAGGTAGATGAGAACAAGAAACATGATGAGATTTTGACTTGATCATATGATCATAATCCAAATGTTTAATTTAATGTTATTGCTGTCATTGAAGCATTGCTTTTTGGAACTTCAGCTTCTCAAAAGGTGTAACTCACTCAACTCCTATTTTGCCCAATCCAAAAGTAAACACATGGGGAAAATGTCTCTCTGGATAAATATAGTTCTTATATAGTTCTTTGTTCTTCTGTGACATAGCTAAATAAACAGAATGTGGTACAGAGATTAATGCAATATACTACTATTATTACTAGTGCTAGTTGAGTCTAAGTTTGACTCATACTAATGAAGATTGATGCTTGAAATGGAGTGGGAAGAACTGAAGTAAGATTTATTTTTTAATCACTCCAGTGTCAGAAAAGAAAATTTAGAAAATAAAGAAAAGCTGGATAATGGATCATTTTCTTGTGTGTATTGTGGCAATTTTGATGCACGTGATCCTGTCTCATCCCTATTTTAGACTTAGACAAACTTTATGAATCCACAAGGGTAATGACTTGGACACAGCAGATCACACATCACAATATATTATAGTAACAAAGAGTAAAAAATATGAATGGTAATAATAATACATTCTAATTAAGTAGCAAAGATAGCAAGAGGTGTCAAATAAGGTATAAGTGTATATGTACAAGTCAAAATAAAATAGAAAATGAGTAACATTATCTTTTACATAATGGTGAGCTGTTGTATAGTTGGTGTTTTATCGTCAGATCCTATTTTTTTTTACCACCATTTTTAGCATCCCTCTCCTCCTCTTCTTCTTCCCTCTGCAGTGTTTTGACCGGACACAACCACTATGTGATGTGTGCTCAGTTCCACCCGTCTGAGGACCTGGTGGTGTCGGCGTCACTGGACCAGACCGTGCGCGTGTGGGATATCTCTGGTGAGAGCGGAGAGTGGACAGAAACACGCTGCAAAAACAGAGCCTCTACAGGAGCTTAAGTGACATGAAATAGTTACATTCAGAATTAATTTAAGCAGCTTTGACTAGTGTGGATTTGTTTACTTATCAGGTGTAGGGTGTTTAACTGGCTTCACTATATTTCTAGCAGTGATTTAGATGGCCATTTTGTCATTTTGCCTAGTATTTGTAAAAAATATCTATATATCAATATATTTTGAAGTTGCTAAGTTAGGAGGTCATAGCATCTCTCAAGCATTACTTGAACCACCCATTATATAACTTTGCAATTTTCTTACTTAGTTGCTAAGTAATTTAGCTTGACTAGAAGGCACTCTGTGTAACTTTTCTGATGGCTTTTTGTCTCCATGGAGATTTTATTTTTTTTCTACAGATACTTCCACAGTACGGCATTAAATTATGTAGCACTGATTCCTTTATTATCGTTGTTATAACTGCTCAAAAATACTAGAAGTTGAATCTCCAGTACAAATCTGAACTTTTAGGTGGCCCGCTGATCTCTATGGCGATGGTTAAGTTAAATGCCATACTGTGGATCATTCCAGGAGAGAAATAACATCTCCCTGAAGTAGCAGATAACATACCCTCTTTCAGAAAAGTGACAAAGTGAACCTTTAAACTGCATAATTAACCAGAAATATCTTGCAACAATTAGTCTAATAAGTAAACAAATCTAAACTAGTCCAAAGTACTTGTCATGTCATTTTAGCTATTGTAGATTTTCAGTTTTTGCAGTGTGAATTTGTGTTGTCTTTTGGGACCAGTGGTACAAAGCTGGAGCTTAATTCTCCAGCTCTGTTTTTGTTTTGAGGGCCAATCTCTATGGGCTGTTCACAGAAATACCTCTTTTTTAAATTTCAAAACATTTAGTCAGGAGTATTTTCAACGGAAACTACTTTATTCTAAATGTTTGGGTTTAACAAAGTAGTATTTCTGTGTAATTTGCATGGATAATCTTTGTTTGGTTTCAATGTAATATTTTGTCTTTTAATACTAACAAATTAACTGTGTGGTAGCTTGTGTGTTGAAATGTGCTGTTTTTGACTTTTTTGAGTTTTATTTTAGTTTTATGTTCATTTTTTTTTGCATAGAGCATGGTTGCATCCCAATACCCTCCCTTTCCCTATTATCCATACAATAAGGTCACCTGCACTAGCTCCATTAAGCCTTCTTTCATTATTGTCATTATAACAAGCATGGCACCATTTAACAAGACACTTACCTCTCATCTGTTTAGAATTTTGCTTTTTAAAACTATGCTGCAGTTTACATCACGCAAGCTGGTCAGTTTCTATCTTCACAAAACTAATTTACAACAACAACTACTACCTCAAAGATTAACGTAAAATAGTTATTAGCGTAGAATTAACCTAGACAAATAACTTTTTAAGAAATCTTACTGCTCAGACATAATGAGACATAATGAATTTGTAGCAGAATACAAAATATTAATGACTTTTGAGGAAATACAGAAGTTGTAGAGTAGCCAAAAATTGTAGTCAGCACAGTAACGCTACTACATAAAATTACTCAAGTAGACGCACAAAGTAGTGGTTCAAATAAAAGTATTTGCGAAAAGTACAGGACATAACGTCTGCGTTAGTGAATCGAAATCACCATTTGAATGAACGCATTTAGCAAAGGCTAGCGTTTTTTAAGTAATTATAATTTCCTCCACAAACAGTAAAATCTCATCTTATTCTGCATAAAAAACTTAACTCTCGTTTCCATCTGTGCAGACACGTTCTGAAATGGGATTCTTGTGTAAGTTTGTCAGGTTATATTTCAGTCTTTGTCAGGTCTTCAGGATGAATTTAAAATGTGAACTTTGAACAGAATCCTATTATGAAAACATAAATCTCTCATTTAATCTCAATGCTTGTCAGAAAATTCGCATTTAGATATTTTTCCCAAATGTTTCAGCCTTAGAACTGCTTAGAGTTATTTATGCTACTAATAATTACTAACCAATGCCAAGTTTCTGATTTAAAATATTCAGTTTGGTATTAAACTTTATACATATCTTAAAGTATTAAATGTACATTGTGTAACCTTTCTGGTGGAGAGTCCATCAAATGCTTTTCTCCATGAAGATATTGGAGTTATTGCTTTGTCTGGAATGTTGCACAGTCCAAGTTACAGGTCAGATCTGTGGAGAGGCGACCCCACTCACAGTCAGAATGCCTGTTTTTCTTGGTATTTTTGGGCAATAAAACCAGCTGTCATTGAATAAATGTAAAGTTGAGCTGTTTAATGCCACACTGTGGAACATTCCAGGCAGAGCAATGACATATCCATAGAAACAAACAGGTGATGGACCCCCAACCAAAAAGTTACACAGTGCACCTTTAAGAGCTTATGGCATTTTCTATTATATCATTTTTACTACAGCATCCCTTCTGACCTTTCACCTCTGCATGTTAACTTTTCCAAAAATATTCACAAACAAAATTCACATCTCTCCCATCTGGCGCCCCATCAGAGCACGCCTTTACAAAACCCAACCACCACTGCCCCATTCGCCATGCATTACCCGTGTCCACCCCCATGCTCCCCCCAGAAACATCCACATGCGCTCAAAGGTTCCTAGTTCCACACCCTGCTTTTGTCATCGTACTGTTGAGCTTATGTTCACCACAGTCATTGAAATGGAACGAAATGCAAGCTTTGTTTTTTAAAGTGGTTTGCTTCTGGGAAATGATCAGTTATTATCAGTTTGTGTTTGATTTAAATTAACATTTGTAACCCAATCAATGCTGGTACAATGATTATTTTTCCAGATTCAAATTGAAAAGAAATGAAGTTTGTGTTTTGTCCGAAGTGTGCGTTCATGAGCCCAACAGTCAGTAGTTTAAAGGTGCAATGTTTAGTTTTGTTGTTTTTAGTGACATCTAGTGGTAAAGGATGAAATTGCAACTGCCTTTTTAGAGCTAGTGGATGGCTATGGAAGCACTGTAGGGACATATCATTGTAATTTTATTTCACTTATCCTTATTTGGAAATGCTTAAAAACGTTTTGTTCTGTTATAATGTTGTTACCTCCTCGAAAACAGACCTGGAGTTGTAGTGTTTTGTTTCATTCACACATGTTTGAGTAACTCTATTAGTCTGTCTTGCAGCTCTGAAGCCTAAAATGCTCTGTTCCACCTTGTGATGTCATGAAGTGGTTGTTTTAAATTAACAGCTCCTTTTACCATTAGTTCGGTATCAATATCAGGACTGAAACCATCCAAATGACTCTAGTGAAGTCTGTGGAGTTTAAAAACACAGTGAAGCACTTCCTGTATTACCACATGACATCACAAGGTGGAACAGTGTGTTTTACATTTGAGGGCAGAACTCAACTTAAATACTTATGAATAAAACAAAACACAACTCCAGGTCTGTTTGTGATGAGGAAACAACATTAGAACGTAACAATAGCATAATATGGCCCTTTAAAATACACTCGAACTAAATGAATTATGTCAGAGCTTATTGGCATTTAAATGAAATGTTTGATAAATATTAAGTATGCAACCGTAAACCAACTATACATTTCTAGACCAAAAGCAGTATTGAGAATGTATCAGTTTTCATGACTGCTTATACACAAATGCATACCCCAAATGTCTTTCCATAGCAGTAGCAGTTTTTTGACAATTTTGCCACAAGATCTCACCAGAAACTAAACTTGCAGCTTTAAAAATTTAATGATGCTAAATGTGCCTATATTGTTTCGTCCCTTATGTTTGTTGTGACTGTGTGTAACGTGTAAATGCGCCCCCCTGCACGCGCTGCTCTAATGATGGTTCCAGGTCTGAGGAAAAAGAACTTGTCTCCTGGAGCCGTGGAGACTGAAGTGAGGGGGATCTCTGGAGTCGACCTGTTTGGAGCTTCAGACGCGGTGGTCAAACATGTGCTGGAGGTGGGTGCAGGTTCAACAGCATCAGGTCTCGATCTCCTAGATTATGTAAAAAGACACTGATTCTAGGAGGGGCTAGGCTTCTATTACTGGTTAAAGTTTTGGTCATGTTTTATTTTTTCTAATGTTTAACAGTAAAGTGTGAGTGAGTGTATGTGGTGTGTGTCGATTTTATTGTTTTGTTTAGTCTGTTTTGTTTTGAATTTATGGAGCTCTGTCTGATCTACTGTCTCTCTTTTGTTGTTGTGATTTTGAATACCCCTTGAAAAAGGGCTTAAACGAATCAAATTTGAAAATAAAATTTGAAATTCTTTGGTGGTGCTCATATAACATGGTATTCATGGAGCCTTTTAACTGTAGAGTTCATTCTCTTCCCTTCTTCAAATTTAGTTATCACCCTGTAGTAGATTCTAATTCATAGGGATGGGACAATAAACAGTTTTGTTTATAATTTGTTTACAATAAACAGTTTTGTTTATTGTGATAAAAAAGCATAGACAATAATTGTTCTGGGACATTTTATATAATTGTGATAATCAAGAAGAAAGATAATTGCCATTTTATCATTAGAATGTGCAAGAAAAATATACTTATCCTTGATGTTTTCTTCTAGATCATTGTTGCTTTCACTCATAACAAAGTACAGTTCTATAACAGTTGTTTAATATGGAACCTATTCATAATATTCAAATTATCATTATTTAGATCCATAACATTTTTAACTTTCAGCAATGTTCATAATTATTGTGGTATAACTGATTATCACAACTCTGGGCATGACAATTGTGACATCAAATTTCTATGTTGTCCCATGCCTAAGTAGTAGTTATATAGTATTTTCCCTTGAAAACAATATTTCTGTTCAGGGTCATGACCGTGGAGTGAACTGGGCAGCGTTCCATCCCAGCATGCCTCTGATCGTCTCCGGCGCTGACGACAGACAGGTCAAAATCTGGAGGATGAACGGTGAGAGACGTGTTTTATAAGAGAATCTGATTTGAAGTGTAAATGTTTTTTGTTTTTTTTGTATTTAGAGCCAGTTTTATTCTTTTGGGTCCACCGTTTAGATAATTTACGTTTTAGTTAATTAACAAAAACAAAACATATTTTTATTCATACACTAAAATGTCCACTTACTAAATATTTCCCCTTTTTTCACTTCTCCAGAGTCTAAGGCGTGGGAGTTGGACACCTGCCGTGGTCACTACAATAACGTCTCCTGCGCGGTTTTCCATCCGCGTCAGGAGCTGATTCTGTCCAACTCTGAGGACAAGAGCATCCGAGTCTGGGACATGTCCAAAAGAACCGGGGTCCAGACTTTCAGGAGGGACCACGACAGGTTCTGGGTCCTGGGGGCTCATCCCAACCTCAACCTGTTTGCTGCCGGTAAGAACTATTCAATCTACACACATCTTCCTCTTATCTGCCACATCTTGAGGACTTTTCCCCATTTCGTTTCTATCAGAATCAGAAAAGTTTTATTGCCATTGTCAGTGAATAAAATTCACAACCACGGAACTTGCATCGCCATTGTAAGATTAAACAAGGAATAAAAATATACACTGATAAAATTTAAAAAATAAATAGGGCATGCATTAAAATAAGGTACAATAATAGACTTTGATTTCCAAATACAAAATGTACAGTATCAGGAGAAAACACTACTACTGTAATTTTCAGTTGAAATCTGAGCCTTACCACATTATTTCCAAGATAAGAATTCTTTTTGCTCCATTTCATTCCTTGTATGTTTAACACTGTTGATGTGTTTTGTGTTTTATGAATGCAATTAAATACATAAAATAAATAAATAAAAAACTGCTCTATTTAAGATTTTACTACAAATGTTGCTTCATTTTCTATAGTTAGCTCAAAATGTAGATTTTGCCAAAATCATTTACACAATAGTTGTTTTTGTTTTTTGACTTACAACTTTTCTTCACAAAGACTTCAGCTAGTTATAGTTTCAGCTAATATATTATTGAACATGCTGCATAATATTTTTTAAATATGAAATCTGAGCCCTGACACATTTTCTCCACTCTCAGGTCATGACAGTGGGATGATCGTTTTCAAACTGGAGAGAGAGCGTCCTGCTTACGCCGTCTATGGAAACATGCTTTACTATGTTAAAGACAGATTCCTCCGACAGCTCGACTTCAACAGCAGCAAAGACACCGCCGTCATGCAACTGCGCAGGTGAGGGGATAGACCAGGGAGGGGAGGGGCGCTGGACCAGAGGAGGGGATGCGGGACTATGAATTCTATGAATATTTGATGAATAATTCTGTATTTTTGGTAATTTGTTGTTACCTGATTGTCTTTTCAAAACTTTGATTCTTTTTTTTTTTCAGTGGGTCCAAGTTCCCTGTGTTCAGCATGTCCTACAATCCTGCAGAGAACTCCGTCCTCCTCTGCACTGTAAGAAAACCCCTGAATAACATTTACCATTTAATAACATTCAACGCAATTTACTGCATGTTTTTCTTTAACAATTTATAACACTCCTTTTGTCCTCCAGAGGGCGACCAATCTGGAAAACAGCACTTATGACTTATACTCCATTCCCAAAGAAAGTGACTCCCAGAACCCTGATGGTAAGGAGAACCTTTTATTTTATTATTTTATTATTCGAGCTGACAATATGAGTGAATGGTGTGTACATTTGTTCCCATTTCTTTGCACAAACTTTATTCATTCGGTTTCCAGCTCCTGAGGGGAAGAGGTCCTCTGGTCTCACCGCTGTGTGGGTGGCCAGGAACAGATTTGCAGTCCTGGATCGTATGCACTCAGTAAGTTTGACAAGACTGAAGATAAATAAAACGGCAAAGGCTGCAATTATTTGGGTTTTATTTTATTGCACATTTAATTTTACAAGAGAAAGTGCATTAAGTAACCTTTCTACAGGTTAGAGTTAGTTTATATTTCAGCTATACTGGTATATACGTAAAATCTTGTGAGCTTTAAGCCATATTATAATGTTGTTACCTCATCAAGAACATACCTGCAGCAGTGTTTTTTATTCATGCATAAGAATAATAATAAATGGGTTTTATTTAGCACTTCACAGTAACACAAAGACGCTTCACAATAAAGTAAGACTAAAACAAGGACAGGACAGACAGAACAGTAAAGAGGTGCAGTCATGTGTGGTGTTTATTGGCTGTGAAGAAAAGGTGAGTTTGAGCAGTTTTTTGAAGGTGTTTAGTGAGTCTGAGTTTCTGTTGTAAAGTGGGAGAAACTTCCAGAGGGTGTAGGCGGCCACGGCAAAGCCTCAGTCTCCCAAGGCCTGGTACTTTGATTTGACTGTGGGAGTGAGAAGGTTAGTGTCGGCTGATTGGAGGTGGCAGGAGGGACAGTGTGGATGGATGAGGTCTGTGAGGTACGGAAGGGCCTGGTTATGGTTAGATTTGTAGGTGATCAGGTGGATCTTGAAGTTGATGTCCTGTTGGATGGGAAACGTTTTGAACATGTTGAAGTTTTTGAAGGTTAGTGTAGGGAAGTCCGTAGAGGAGGCTATTGCAATAATTGAGTCTGGAGGTCAAGATGAAGAGATAAAGGTGTGGATGAGAGTTTCAGCAGCGGAGACGGGCGATGTTTCGAAGGTGGAAGAAAGCGGTCTTGGTGACATTGCGAATGTGTGGTCTGAAGGAGAGGGTATCGCAGAAGATGAATCCAAGGTTTCTGATCTTATGAGGTGACTCTGTGGCCATCTATGGTGAGAGTAAAATTTGGAGCAGAAGGAAGGTGAGATTTGGGACTGATGATGATTTCAGACTTGTTGCGAGTAATCTGTTTATTGTTAGGCTACATCTTCAAAATTCAAAATGCTCCGTTCCATATTGTTATGTCATGAAACAATAGTTTTCAAGTTAACAGATACTCTTTTACCTTTAGTTCAGTAGAGATTGGCAATTCCAGGTCTGAAATTATCGAAATGAATCTAGTGAAGGTGCATGGAGTTTAAAAATACAATGGAGCACTTCCTGTATTACCAGAGAAGAACACAACCTAAATATGTAGGGTTTGTGTGTTAAACTCCAGGTATGTTTGTGATGAGGAAATGATATTCTAGTATAGATTAGAAAATGGTCTAATATGGGTCCTTTAATGCTTTTGGCCAAATTATAAGGCGCAGTATTTGTTCAATATTCTGATTATCCTCTCTATTTCAGCTGCTGATTAAGAACCTGAAGAATGAGATTGTGAAGAAGGTGCAGGTTCCTTCTTGCGAGGAGATCTTTTACGCCGGGACGGGCTCTCTGCTGCTCCGAGACGCAGACGGAGTCACGCTGTTCGACGTCCAACAGAAACGCTCCCTCGCCACCGTGAAGATCGCCAAAGTGAAATACGTGGTGTGGAGCGCGGACACCAGCCACGTGGCCCTGCTCGCCAAACATGGTAAGAGCGAAGTGAAAAAAAAAAAATTATAACACCATTTTATTTTATTACGAAAAGAACAACAAAATTCTACTTGCGGAAAAACAAAATCACAATATATTTTGAAGCACAAAATATTGCTCTAGAGAAATATTGAAACTATTTTATGACTGACACAATAACAGTAAAGCAGGAGAATCACAGTAAACCATTTTAAATAGACAATACCATTAAGAGGCCTGAGCAACACCAAATAAATGGCAGAATGTACCAATAATTAGTCGTGGCTCGGTTTAAATTTGACAGTATTACATAGAAAACAACAACAGAAATGTGTACATGATAAATATGGAGCCCCAAAGTATATCGTTCTCGTGGATGTAGTAATTATCATTATGGGTGTCAAACATTTAAATTTTCTTTTTTTTTTTTTTTTACACACATTACATTTTTTACTTGTTTCTTGTTAATATTTTTATTTTTAACTGTTCCCTAGGGGTTGGCAGTATGACAAAATGTATTGATCTATCACATTTTATCTTATTAAAATTTAAATCTTAATTTCCCAAACAGAAACAAAATTAATAAATTCCTTGGAGCCCATAAAGTCAATTTGTTTCCTCTGAAGTCTCTAAACATTGATGATGAATGTCTGATTAAATGATTGCATAGTCCTACTAGCTACACTTCACTGTGTCTTAAGAGCTGCCATTATAAGTACATCTCTCCACTGAGATCAATTAAGTTCCATTTTATTTTATTATTTACTCTAAGTGGATATAGATTGCTTTTCCTCCAGCCCCTGAACGCCTCTTCTTTTGTTTGCAGCGATCATGATCTGCAACCGTAAACTGGAGTCTCTGTGTAACATCCACGAGAACATCCGAGTGAAGAGTGGAGCCTGGGACGAGAGCGGAGTCTTCATCTACACCACCTCCAACCACATCAAATACGCCCTCACCTCTGGGTACGAAGGCAACAAGCCTGTGTTTGCGTCGTTTTACACTACAAAAACACAGTATTCCCTCTAGGGCAGCACGATTAGGGAAGAAAATTCTGACTTTTGTGGGTGCATTATGTGAGACTTATTATTACCTTGTCTTTAATACAGAACTTTAATCTAATGTGGTTTAATTTGCTTGTAGGACGTTAACTTTCAAGGTATTTCTGTTTTCAGTTTTGTTTAACCCACTGGAAGGTAATTTAGCTTGAAACAAGTCAAATATTTTGTTTTGCTCATCTTGGCCTATGTCATTAGAGGTATAATACTCCCTACAACAGCATAGACAGACTGGAATGGGCAATACTATCACCATGTCCTATACTAAGGGTTTAATTTATTCTACAAAAAACACTAATGTTGGTTAATTTTTGCCATGTAATTTCAGTTTGTATCATTGTCTATTCCACAGAGACCATGGTATAATCCGGACCCTGGACCTGCCGAATCTATGTGACCAGAGTCCGAGGGAACAGTGTTTACTGTTTGGACCGAGAGTGCCGCCCCAGAGTCCTGACCATCGACCCCACAGAATATCGTTTTAAACTGGCCCTGGTCAACCGCAAATACGATGAGGTCAGGGCTATACACGTGTACTATTATGGGCTCTACTCACGTCACAAACCAGGAAGACATTTATAAAAATGAGATGACAACTTTCTTTGGGCTCTGTTCGTGGTAGTAAGTCTGACAAAATCTAGGAAAAATTTGAAAATTGCCCAGTTTTTTTCATCTCCATGCCATTACAGTGTTCCGCTATGTTCGGCGAATCAACAATTACAATCATACCTCAGTTTTCATCATTTCCCCACTGACGCACAACTCCGAGCAGACTGGGTACATGCGATTAGAAGATACAAGGCGCCAAATTCAAGATGCTTCTAAACAGCACATACGTATGCAGTCTGCCTTTTACCACTGATCACATTTACTTCAGTGGATTTGATCACAGTCAGTTGGCGAGCCCAGTGTCAGGAACTACACCGGAAGTTCTCATTGCATGTTTCCAAATGTCTTCCTGGTTTGTGACGTAGCTTGTACAGAGCTAATTATGGGATATTGTTGTTGATGTTCAGATGCTAGAATGTGGTGACGTCATACTCCCAGATGGCTCTATGTGTTTTGTAAAAATGGATAGAAATATAAGACTACTCTACCAATCATGACTTGAGATCATTGTCTTTACATTCAGTATTATAATATAGCAGTTGAAATGATAAGTTAAACGGCAACTAAACTTAGAAAGAGTATACATTTAAAAATGCTAAATCAGATCAAAGTGTAAATGTTTATTAGTTTAAGAGCTCCAAGTGCTGTGATGAGAGACCCTTGCATTAAGATGGCCCACATTAATTTTCCACCTTCAAGTCACTCAACGCGTTTTACATCAAGGAACCACTCACCCATTCACACACACATTAATACATCAGTGTACACAGAAACTGGGTGAAAGGGCCCAAGGATACAACGCCAGCATTCATTTGTGGGTTATTTGTATTTTTCATAATTTGTGGATAAATAAATTCTGGATTAATTTTGGCTTAACTTTTACAAATTTCCTGTTGTCTCTTCATTAAACTCTCATATTTGTATCGCAGGTCCTCCACATGGTGCGTAACGCCAAACTGGTGGGACAGTCCATCATTGCATACCTGCAGAAGAAGGGCTACCCCGAGGTCGCTCTGCACTTTGTCAAAGACGAGAAAACTCGCTTCAGTCTCGCTCTGGAGTGTGGAAACATTGAGGTGAGTGCTTATACTGTTTTATTTATTACCCATTTTTTGTATCAAATTAATAATTAAGAGAATAATAAAAATGAATAATCTATGGTTTTCAGAGTGATGACAAATTAGCCCTGTCGCCATAGCAATGAACTTGTGTTTAAAATGTAAATAGGAAGTCAAAACCCACAAGTAGATTCTAGAGCTTTTAAAAAGATACACTATGTAACTTTTCTGGTGGAGGGTTTGTCTCATACTTGTCTCCATGGAGATGTTATTGCCTTCCCTGAAATGTTCCGCTGTATGGTTTTTAACATTATTAATCCACAATGGAACTTATTTTTAACTTGTCTCTTTAAACTTCAATTTTAATTCTTCATTTATTAATTTACAGATGTTTTTATTGCCTCACAAAATGTTCAGAAACACACATACTTACTGTAGGTGGCGTCACTTCTCTACAGAACTGACCAGTTATTTAGTTTAGTAGTAATATAGGTTATTCTGTACTGTGTAACATAAACAGACAAAGCAATAACATCTCTATGGAGACAAGCAGGTAACAGACTCTCCACTAGAAAAGTTTGTTAGCTCACCATTTAACAATCTGACATGGTAACTAAAGCTTAAATATATTTTTGTTGAAGTTGTACACTGTTCTCTTCCTCTCCTGCAGGTGGCGCTGGAGGCGGCTAAAGCGCTGGACGAGCGCTCGTGTTGGGAGCGTCTGGGAGAAGCGGCTCTTCTTCAGGGGCATCACCAGGTCGTGGAGATGTGCTACCAGCGAACCAAGAACTTTGACAAACTCACCTTCCTCTACCTCATCACCGGAAACCTCGCCAAACTGAGGAAGATGATGAAGATCGGTGAGTCTGAAAGGGGTGTACTTTTAAAGTGTAGACTGTAAATATAAATGGACATAGGAACTTGCTAACACACACAAATAGAGTAAATACAGTATATCAAATTACTCCTCAGGAATAGTCCCCAAGTGAGACACACACTATAATCAGTCAATCTGATTCCTTTGAGCTCTTATTCCAAATGACATTCTATTGAAAAATCATCCCACCTTTCTCTGTAACTTTTTCTGTAACTGCCGTAACTGATGGTCGTATAAACCCGCTCTACTTGATCCTGGGGTTAGTTTTAGTTATTTCACTATTTTGTCACCAAACTAAAATATGAACATTGGCTCTTTGGTCCCTGGTTGCAGATTAGCCGCTATACCTGCTAGCCTCGATGAGCTTCATTTGGTTGCAACTGAACTCTATGTGTGATGTCAAGCTCCCTCTGACCACTTCTATTATACAATCTATGGTGTAAAGGGCCTATAATGTGCATTTTTTGGCTCTTTGCCTTTGCTATTTTACTCTTTATATCTTAAAATGTGTCTGCACTTTTTTAGAATTTTAAAACTTACAAGACAGCCAAAGCACTTTTACAAAGCATTATACATTCCCTTCACTAGACTGACAGAAGGGAGGCTGCCAATCGGCCTCTCCGACCACCACCAACACTCACACACCTCTGATTTAAGTACTAATAGTTAAGCTCAGTACTTTTTCAACAATAGAATGTAACTGCCGACATATGAATCAGTCTTCATAATTGACATATTATTTGTGTGTGTTTGCAGCCGAGATCAGGAAGGACATGAGTGGACATTACCAGGCGGCTCTGTATCTGGGAGACGTGAGCGAGAGAGTGCGCATCCTCAAGAACTGTGGACAGAGTAAGTCTTTTAAGATACAGTAATATGACACTATGACATGTTTAATCACTATTTCAAAATTAGTCAAAAATGGAAAAAAGTGTAGAATTTTTAACGACATTTTTAACTGTTTTTGCTGTTTGAAAAAATGCATTAAATGTGCACTGTATAAAATTTCTAGTGGAGGGTCTGCTACCTGACATCTCCATGGAAACGTTATTGTTTTGTCTAAAATGTTCCACCGAACAGATTAAACCTGTCTGTCACGAGTTTGTCAAGCAGGTTACAGCACAATGGTACATTACTGGTCAGTTCTGTGGAGAGAAGGCCCTATTCACAGAAGGAATTATTATACTTTTCAACAATAGAAACACTCCTAATGAATAAATGCTAAATGGAAATGTTTAGTCAATACCATGGAACATTCCAGGCAAAGCTATAACATCTCCATGGAGACAAGCATGGTCCGCCACTTGGACCATCCACCAGAAAAGTTGCGCACTGCACCTTTTAAATTTTTTTATTTTTTTTTTTGCTGTCTAGAGTCCTTGGCATATCTGACCGCTGCAACTCACGGACTGGACGAAGAGGCCGAGGCTCTGAAGGAGACGTTTGACCCAGAAAAGGAGACGGTAGGTTCTTTTAAAATCTTTAAAAGATGAATTCAAGAATAAGAAATGTACAAATTGTTCAGGCTTAGTTAAGTTTTGTTTCTTCTCCAGATCCCAGAGGTGGACCCAAATGCCCAGCTCCTACAGCCTCCTCCTCCCATCAACCCTCTGGACACAAACTGGCCTCTGCTCACTGTGTCCAAGGGCTTCTTTGAGGGAGCCATTGCCGCCAAGGGTCAGTATTAAAATTTTAAACTTGATTTCAATACTAAAGAATAACAGACACAATATCACAAAAAACCCTCTCTTTATAGAATAGAAGGTTATTTTCAATATTAAAACATAGTTTCTTTTCTATTCCCATGTGGTCTTATATGTTTGTAATCCCTCAGTGGTCCAGGTAGGTTCCATAGTGCTCCATGGGCGTATACTAGTCTATGTGCTCTTATACTTGTTCTGATACAGCTCAAGATCAGTCTAAAGACATTCAGGAAAGGTTCATTTCTGTCCTGTAAATGTGACTTTTTAGTATCGATGCTCAAATACCTGCTCAAATGAATATCTAGTTTCAATACTAGTTTTGGCATCGATTAGTGTCTGATTTTTGATACTCTGGTCAGTACTGCTCATACAAATCTCTATAAACAATGGTGAATATGTGATGTATTATAACTGTAGTTGCTTAAATCCCAGGTTTAATTCCAAGACCTAGACCAACTAGTTTTAGTTTTGTAGCTGGAGGATTTAAATATAATTCTTCTGTTGTTATTGTACAGGTAAAGCTGGTCAGATGGCTGCTGATCTGGACATGGATGCTCCTGGAGGAGAAGGGTGGGGAGAGGACGCAGAGCTGCAGCTGGACGAAGGTAAAACCCATGGCTCTGACTACACGAACATTAGGGTTTTTTTGTTTTGTTTTTTCAGGAACATTACATATTAATGAACATTTTTGTATATCCCAGATTTAGCTGTAGTTCCGTGACAGATGTCAATGTCACCTAAAAACAAAAAAGGTTAAAATGTAACCATATTCTATCGGCCCTATTCCTAAAGCCACCTGGCTATTTCTGTTTTTACCTGAAAGTGTGGAAGTCGCGCTTCCTGCTCCATTCATTGTGTATTGGGAATTAACAGAGTTGTGCTAAAATACATCTAGACATAAAACTATATTTAAATGTCACAGCAGACAGCGTGTCAACACCTTTACCATGATGAAAGCACTTAACCAGAGGAAGCTTTTGTGTTCATAAAAATAGGTGTTTTGGCCTCAGAGTTAATGCTAATCTAAGTTACACTATTTAACCTTTAGAATAATATCATTTGTTATGTGTATGTCAGATGGTTACATGGACGCCCAGGAGGGATTTGGAGACGAGGGTGGCGTGGTGAAGGACGAGGGCGGAGGAGGATGGGAAGTGGAGGAGGACCTGGACCTGCCTCCAGAGCTGGTGAGAACAGAGTTTGAGATCTTCTTTAGGCAAAAGTGAAGAATTCTCCATATCCTGTACCAGATATATTAACATTTCCTCTCATCAGGACCTCCCGGCGGCTGCAGGTGGAGGGGCAGAAGATGGGTTCTTTGTGCCTCCAACCAAAGGCATGAGTCCCACACAGATGTGGTGCAACAACTCACAGCTGCCCGTGGACCACATCCTGGCCGGTTCCTACGAGACCGCCATGAGGGTAAGGACGGGAAATGTATAGTTCCCAGTATTTTTACTTGAAATGGTTACTGGCTGAATGCTAGGCTGCAAGCTTAATCATATTGCAAAAAAAGCAAATCTAGCAACCATACCTATAAGAAAAGGAACATTGCAAATAGTTTTAATTAAATCTAACTGATCTCCTCTGTTCTCAGTTGCTGCACGACCAGGTGGGTGTGGTGAACTTCGGTCCATATAAGACCCTCTTCATGCAGACTTTATCCAGAGGACGCACCTGTTTCCTGGGACTGCCCTCTCTGCCCTGTCTGCGCAGCCACCCCCAGAGAAACTGGAAGGTACTGCACTCATGGATTACCTTTTATGTCATAATTTCATGGCTTTGAACACCACCACTGACTGCTGATTTAGTCTTAATAGTTTGCAAAAATGTTTTATTTCTCTGTAGGATTTCCTTATGTATGAGCATTACAGCATGTTTGGGTCTGTAGTAACATGTTTTACAGCATGTTGCTACAGACCCATATTCAAATCTCTCCACTATGAGATAGAGTAAAAACCTCTCTCCTTCCTCTGTATTTCCAGGACTGTGGAGCGAAGCAGGGCCTCCCCGCTGTGGGCCTGCGTCTGGCCGACCTCATCTCTCGTCTGCAGCAGTGCTATCAGCTCACCACCGCGGGACGCTTTGAGGAGGCCGTGGAGAAGTTCAGAGCCATCCTCCTGTCTGTGCCTCTGCTCGTGGTCGACAACAAACAGGAAATCACTGAGGTACGCAACAATCAATACGACAATACACTAAAGTAATAATGGATTATATTTAGGTTTTACAGGATTTTAAATTTCAACATCCTTAATTCATATAAGCTACTTTGTTGGCTGCACTTTCAAAGACATGGCTGAAATTTTCTGCCTACCAACAATTTCAAAACACTCAAATACACAGTACAGGCAATTGGGTAAAGCGTATTTTCCAAGGACCCAACAGTTAGGCCTGTTATGATATTTACTATATCAATAAATGAAAGCTGTGACAATATCTTTTGGTGCTCAATATTTTGTGTACATTTGTAGTAGTGCTGTAGCGGGAAGATTTTTGCCTTGTTTTTCCAACAATACAATAGGATTTTAGCTGTAGAGGATTGAATAAGTATTTTCTATGGGTAATTAGCAGTTAATTTTATTTATAATATCAAAAATAAGTTTTTCTATGTAATTGTGTGTTCATACTTTTGATTTTTGCTTTTGTTAAAGGCTCAGCAGCTGATAACCATCTGCAGAGAGTACATCGTAGGTCTCACCATGGAAACAGAGAGGAAGAAGTTACCTAAAGATACTCTGGACCAACAGAAACGACTTTGTGAGGTGAGGACCCGAGCTTTTATTTTGTTTTTTTATTTTTTATTTTTTTTCATAGTCTCCTGTTCATGGGAAAGACTGCACTTCTGTTATGTTTTATATATTGACTTATTATTTGACTCAAGATATTACTTTATGTCTATGTATTGCTTGTGTCTATGGATACGTCATTGCTCTGCCTGGAATGTTCCACAGTCTGACATTAAACAGCTCTACCGTACATTTATTCAATTACAGATGGGTTTATAGCTCAAAAATACCTAGAAAAATAGGCCTTTTTGACTGTGAGCGCAGTCGCCTCTCCACAGATGTGACCTGTAACTTGGTCTGGTTTGGTCTCTAAAGATAATAAGGTAATAAGGCCATACTGTGACAAAGCAATAACATCTACATGGCAAAAAGCATTTGACGGACACTCCGCCACAAAAGTTACACAATGCACCTTTAACACAGATAGGGCAGGTAAAAATTATGGTTAATTATGGTTAAACCGCAGATTTTTTTTTCCAGAATTGTTGTTGCAGTATAGCAGGTTATTGGGTACAATGTAATCAATAGGGAAAAATGACTATCATCATCATCATTATTGTTAAATCTGAAAACCACCAATACTTAATCTGCATATCTTTCTCCCTCCTCTAGATGGCGGCGTACTTCACTCACTGTAACCTGCAGCCCGTCCACATGGTGCTGGTTCTGAGGACGGCTCTGAATCTTTTCTTCAAACTCAGAAACTTTAAAACCGCTGCAGGATTCGCCCGGCGTCTCCTGGAGCTCGGGCCCAAACCAGATGTGGCTCAGCAGGTTTGTGCCACTGATCAATAACATGGGCTTTTCTGTAGTGACTTTGTATATAAAGTATCAGTGCAGGACTCAACCAGGGCTCAACCAGGGCCTAAATCAGGTCTAAACTACAATTAAGCCTTGTTTAAAGTTGTATTTATATATCACTCCAGTATCCTAGTTAGATGAATGATGTGTACAAGTGGACGTGAACAGCAGTCGCCATCTTTATTGTCCATATTAGCATAACCATTGTAAGAGTTAAAAACATGCGAGGAATTAATAGCAAGCCAAAGAAACGCATCCAACAGTGTTAACAGATAAGTTTTTCTCCTTCCAGCCAGGGCCTAAAGTATACAGGAGCACCGTAAAGTTATGCCATTCTCCCCCTCCATGTCTATCAACATATTTTTAAGCATTTCCCACTGTTACCAGAAGTGACACACTTCACACAAGAAACATTTCAAAATAAAACAATTGAGCTTTACAATCAACTTTTAATTTGGAATGAAAAGACAGATAGTATCCTTAATTAGACCCTTTTTCTCCAGAATTCCCAAACTAGGCATGTGTTTTGGCGATAAGGTTCAATGCGAAGCAATGAATAAAAATCTACTAAAATAAGGTGTTACAAATAAGATCAACTTTCTTTCATTTATTCTCTTGTACCATTTTCTCCACAGACTCGTAAGATCTTGGCTGCGTGTGAGAAGAACCTGACTGATGCTCACCAGTTGAACTACGATGCCCATAACCCCTTCGACCTTTGCGCCGCCTCATACGTGCCCCTGTACCGCGGGCGCCCAGTGGAGAAGTGCCCTCTGTCCGGAGCCTGCTACTGCCCCACATACAAGGGCCAGATCTGCAGGGTCACACAGGTCTGTACCAGTTCTGTCACGATGATACTAACATTTTATACTCCATTTCGTTACTAAGGAATAGACTTGAGATTCAATACTGATTCTGATACGACAATTATAATAAAAACCCTCTTTGTTTAGACAATAGAATGTGATCTAAGTAAGGTGTTTTCAGTGTTCAATTTTAATTATTTTGTTCTGCATTTTTCCAGGTGACTGAGATTGGAAAAGATGTGATCGGTCTGCGCGTCAGTCCACTCCAGTTCCGCTAAACAAAGTGCAACAAAAATACAACAACTGTTTAGTTTAACACTTAAATGTAACAGAATTATACCTAAAGATCTAAAACTCATGTCTGCTCCTAGTTGATATCTGTGGAAACATTTTAAACCCTTTTCTGTATGTAATCAACACTTGTGAGAAATAAACTCGCTGCTTGGGTCTTCTCTGTGCTGAAATGTAGCTCCTGTTTGCCTGTCACTTCAAAATATAATGTTTCAGATGGGGGGAAACAATAATAAAGCTGTCACTATCTTAAATGTCTTCTGTCATTTTCATCCCATGTTGGTTTTAATCATTTATGTAGAAAGAATCAAGTGCTTGGTATATAAACTTATGGTGTAACTTCAGTTGTCAAATTACTTTTCAAAACTTGCTTGGTTTATTTTTCTTAAAGTATTCACAGCCAAAAAGACGGCTTGTTACTCCATTAGTCTGGCTGACCCAGATCTGGCTCAGAGTTGTAAACTTTTTTCAAACTAAGAAGAAATCAAATGTACTTATGTCTTCTAATAGAGGTGGGCAGAGTAGCCAAAAATTGCACTCAAGTAGAAGTGCAAAGTAGTGATAGAGAAATTACTCAAGAGTACAAGTATTTGAGAAAAATACTACTTGAATAACAGTAACTAAGAATACTTCAGTAAAAAATATTATTGAAAATTAAAAATATTAGTAGGAGTAAAAGTATGCTAGAAATGTGCTCTGAAAAGTACAGTTTCTTTAAAAAGTAAATGTAACAGAACTCTTCATCTCTATAGCGACAATGATTTGACTGACTCTACTTATTGTTTGGGTGGATTATTTTATGATAAATATTAACCAACAGTGTCCAGCCAAATATACTACAGAGAAGAATTGTTTTATGTTGCATTTGGCCATTTGTTGAAATAAACTTAAAATTACAGCCAGTTATTTAAGAGTCCAGCTATAGGAGTACACTGTTTTCAACCACATAGCCACTAATCATTACTTTTACTAAATCGGGGTGACCAGATTTTCAAAATAAAAAAACTGGGACATCTCTGGTTTGGGTTGGTAATAAAAAAAAAAAAAAAATGTCAATTAAGGAAAAATTGTTCTGCACTCAGCACTAAAGTGAGTCACATTTTCATTGTGTTTTGGTCATTTTTAGCAGTTTTTCTGTATTTGACCTAAACAAATGACAATTTATGCCTCTCTTTTCTGTTGAAAGGGATCAGATTGGTCAAACATACGGGCACCTGTGACATTTCTTGTATAAAACTGGGACAAATCACTGGTTTTGTATAAATCTGCTGGGACAGAGGATACAGGGCTCAAAACTGGGACTGTCCCGGGTAAATAGGGACGTCTGGTCACCCTAACCTAAATACAGCGAGAGTTTTCATCTTACAAATAGTTTAAGATCGTTTACACAATTTCTATCAACTTTTTCTGAGAGTTAAATTGGGAGAAATTATGAAGAACGTAGAATGTAGAAACTTATGAGAAAAAAATGCGTAAAAAATAAAATTGCTAATAGTTAAATAATTGTGTTTATTTTTCCTGTTTACCTTCTGATTTCCACCCTCTGAAAGCGGAAGTGGTCAGCGGATCCCGGAAGTTTTCGGCGTTGACTTTTCCTGTTGTGTTTTTTTGGTTTTCAAACCAGGAAGATGGATTTACTGCCGATCAAATGGATCTTTAGTCTGTTTATTAGCTGTTTTATCACCGGTAAGCCTTTGCCGATCACGTTTAACACATCTCCTCTTTTATTTACACCTTTATCTGAAGTATTACTTAGTTTTGTTAATAGCCTGTGGAGTTCATTGTGCTCTGAATTAGCACGATGCTAACGGTTCAGCTAGCGCCCACACCTGCTATCTCATTGCATTAAATCTTCTAGAACTGCTTTTATTACTAGTTACACAATGATCCACATACTTTTAGCAACTCTTGATAAATATGTAAATGCAGAAAAGCTTAAATAATTAACGCGATCTTTTAATTTTAATAGTTTTAATGATATTACCGGGTGCAATGGGAGCTTGGAGTTCTCTGATCCGAACTCACTCAACTTCAGCGTGACCGCTCGTGATCTCCGCTCCCGGCTACGTCTTCAAGGATTAAATGCAAAAACAGCAGGAGATCACGTTAAATTAGAGCTTTCATCCATAAAAAAACATAGATAAACTGCTCGAAACTTGGAGCCAGTTCGGTTTTTAGCAGGTGTTAAATGAATTAGAGAGTTTTAAATGGCTGCTCTGTACTGCAATTTGTACACGCCCTGTTGTAAAGGATTAAACAAGATCAAAAAAGATAAATTATACAGATAGACCTATTATTAAAAGTGTTACTGTTTCAATACGATCTCATATCTATTAAAACTGGCCATTTACCCATTTTCAACTAATTTCCAAATAGCTAATATCCAAATATACCAAAATACAACTTAACTCAAAGTACTACCAACTATAAAGGTTTTACTGTTATGTTTTGCTAATTTTTAGCCTACAAATTTACAAATTATGACTCAATTTATCTTGATATTTGCATTTTTTTTGTCATTTGACTTGCTTATGATCAAAATAAACACTAGTTTGTGAAACGGTTCCTAGTTTTAAAGTACAGAAATCTGATATCTCTACCTTCGACGATTCCATTTTAAAGCACTATATGTTCATTGTTATTAGACTAATAGGTAAGACATATTTACCAGTTTAATGTTTCAAATATTAAAATACTGAAGTCTCTATGGCATATTAATACTGGTTGAAGTAGTTATTTGATATTTTTCACTGCTCCCATTTTCAATAATACACAATGGCTGTGTCATGGCTTCTGCTGTAGCTCCCTCCCAGATTGAATATCTGCTTTAGTTACACTTTCATTTTTTTACATGCTTCTTATAAGTAAATGTTTGATCTGAGTTAAAAGTATAAAAATATTAACACAAAATGGACATTATTTGATTACAATTTCTTGTTTTTTCCAGAGCAGAATGTAATAGTATACTAAAAAAAAAAAATCCTGTTGGAATTTTAAAAGCAAAATTTAAACCTACATCTTTCTTTTCTATTCCCATGCCATGTCTAGTCTATGTGCTCTTATACTTCTTCTGGACTTTATTTTAATATCGATACCTGCGAAAAATTAGTGTCTAGTTTTAGTATTGATTAGTATCAGATTTTTGAAACTTTTGACAACCTTTGTTTCTAACGTATTTATAATTATAACATTATAGTCTGATAGTGTAACATTCTTAGTCCTGCTTCTGATACTGTAATAAATCGGAATAAGTCTAAAATTCTTCTAACCATGCTTTCAAAATCAAAGATGTCTGTGTAAATAAAAAATGTAGTTAGTTTCCATTTCAGGCTAATGTGAAGTGTGTAATCTTTGGTCAATATTGGCTGTATTATTACCTGTTATAAACTGTCACTGATAACAGCTTTGTTTATGATAAGAGTATGTAAAGGACTTGACCACATTGTGACAGTAAAACCAAAAGTAAACACTGTAAAAAGGATGTGATTGGCTGAAACACGGATGTACTGAAAGGGCATTCAGGGTGACTACATGCGATGAGGAATATAGAGAGAGAAATTTATTATAGAGCTGCAAATAATAATGTCACAAGGGTTCACTGTCACTTTTCAATTATTGTGTGATATGTAACTTTTCTGGTGGAGGGCCCGTCAAACGCTTTTCTCCATGAAGATCTTAATGCTTTGTCCGGAATGTTTTACCATGTGGCCTTACCTAACCTTTGTATCTTCATGGAAACCAAACTAGGCCAAGTTACAGGTCAGATTTGTGGAGAGGCAACCGTCTCACAGTCAGAATGCCTATATTTCTACTTATTTCTCAGCTATAAAACTACCAGGAATTGAATACATGCAAGCCAAGGTAATCCGTTTATTGTCATATTGTGAAACATTTTAAGCAGAGCAATGACATTTTTATAGAAACAACCCCCAACTGAAAAGTTACATAGTGCACCTTTTACTGTATGATCTATGCTTATGGAAATTAAAACTGAAATTAAATTAGACTTTTCTAGAAAAAAATAAATACATTAAAAATTAAAAAAGAACAAATAAAATGTACACAAGAAATGAACAAAAATGTCATTTGGAATTTTTTGGTCTTTTTTTTTTTCAGGAATCACGTGTAACTCTGTAGAAAAGAAGATTTATGTGGATCTGAACTACACTGTGCCCTGTGTGCGGCTGCTCAACGCCACGCACCAGATCGGCTGTCAGTGTGAGTCTGCCGGAACTGTCTGTTTTTTAACAGAATTATGTTTAGGGGTGTCTGATATAGAATTCACTGAGCTGAGCTCACTGACGTCTGATTTTTGCCACTCTGCTTTGGCTAAAACACAGTCTTTGCCAATCCTGATATTAATATTTTCAAATTCAAAGTTATAGTAAAGATGTATATGACAATTGAAATCTAATCTTAAATGTGAACTACACTGTCAATGATGCAATGAAACATCAGATAGTTCACAAATTCACTTTTCACTTTTGTCAAAATAACTAAATGTATTTATTTAGGATATAAAATAATTAGTTCTGTATAATGACTGAGTAAACCATATCTTTAACCTAGTGAGACTTCTGTTTCCATGGCTACTAGTCTGTTCATAAATACAGATCTGATGCACTGAGGACTGAAACTGGAAACCAAAAAAATAAATAAAATGGTGCCCAAAATCTGCCTTATTTCTTATGGTTATGGTTTATGTATTAGTTTTTATTAGTTTATTATATTATTATGTTTATAAGTATTATTATGTTTATAAGTTTAATTCTCTCATGTCTGTTTATATTTAGAAATGAGAAGTGACTCAAACAAAGTATTTGAAGCCTGTAGTCTGTGTAATCCTGTGGCTCTAAAACTTCTACTGCTACTTCTCCATTTTTAGTTGAACTTCACACTTTTTAAATTTTAATCCTGCTGTAAATTGAATCTGCAATCAGTTTATCAGGGCTTGGATGTGTTTTAGACCAGGTTTAGTCCCGAATTGGTATCGGTGTAGTCCAAATGGACTTTATATTTAAGTACTTAGTGCAGCACGATAGAAAAAACACTGGTTTTGGCATTTGAACATTTGGGAATTATTTAGGCTGGATTAGATTGATATCAGATGATTGCAAACATACTTACTCTTCATGTCTCCCTCCCTCTCTCTCTTTCCTCTCTCTTTTTCCTCTCTCTCCTCCCTCTCTCCCTTCTCTTCTCTCTCTCCTTTCCTCCTCCCTCTCTCTCCTCTCTTTCACCTCTTTCACCTCTCCTCCGTCTCCCTCCTCTGTCTCTCCCCCTTCTCTCTCCTCTCTTTGACCTCTCTCCTCCCTCTCCCTCCTCTATCTCTCCCCCCTCTCTCCCTTTCAGCCTCTCTTAACGGAGATGTGGGCGTCCTCCATGTTCTTCAATCAGAGAACAACCTCGACTGGGTTCTTAACACTGGTCACAGCCCTCCATATATGGTCATCCTGGAGGCGGAGCTCTTCACCAGGTACTGTACCAGAGGTCGTTATTGGCTAAAAACATCAAATATACATTTTATATCTATTTTTATATTGGATAAATTTTTCTGTACACTGGAATGCAATAATTAAAGATTTTGAGGAAAAATCTAAAATATGAAAGCTATCACGGTGGCTGTGAGGCACTCATGCCTCACAGCAAGAAGGTTCCGGGTTCGATCCCTGGGTTGCCCGGGCCTTTCTGTGTGGAGTTTTCATGTTTCTCCCTGTGTCTGCATGGGTTTCCTCCGGGTGCTCCGGTTTCCCCCATCAACCCAAAACATTCTACATAGGTCTCCAAGAACAGATGATAGCTAAGGTCAGTTAAATACAATCAATCAATGAACCTGCCCAAGGACTACAGGTAGAAATTAGTACTGATGCTACAACCTGGTACAATGCATCTCTCCTGTCAAGGTTATTGTAAAAAATTGTGCACTGTCCCTCTCAAATAAAATAAAATAATAATAATCATGATCCAAATGACTTTGCCTGTGAGCAGATTTTTTTAGATGGCTGTGATTGACAGGTGGATTAGCCAATCAGGGACATACATGGTCTGTACGTATGAAAACAAGTAGGGCTGTTTACGAGGAAAAAGAAGGGAAATTTTTGTTTGAGTAATTTTTGTTTGAGTAACCCTTTATTACTAGTCTGTGCTACATCTCCAAAGCTCAAAATGCTCTGTTGTACCTTGTAATGTCATGAAGTCATAGTTTTCAAGTTAACAGCTACCTTTTCCATTTTGTTTTTTGTGGTGTATGAAGTTTAAAAAACAGTGGAGAACTTGTATTACCACATGACATCACAAGGTGGAACAGGCCATTTAAGCCACAAAGTATATAGGTATACTTTGTTACTGAATGGAAAGCAAAATATTCCTATCATTTTGTGCATAATCTGAGTCTTAGGCGTGGTGTAGTAATATTATATACTCCTATGATTTCCTCTGACCTATATTAACCATCGTATCTCTTTGTTTTCCAGGTCGATCATGATGAAACTGAAGAGTGGCTCTCGCAGAGTGGCTGGCGTTGCTGTTATAGAGCCAAACACAAACTTACCTGGTGGCTTCTCTCCTCACACCCAGTGCCCCAATGAAAACACAGGTGAGAGAGAGATACCGGTCTGAACCTGCCCCTGAATATCAATCAATCAATCAATATGTGGAGAAGTATAGAAGGGAATGTAAGGCTCTACTGAAGCAAAACTACAACATAATCACACCTAACAAGGCTTAAATTCCAGTAAAAACAGAAATTTTAAATGATCCCGACTCCAAAAAAGATACACTGCACAAGTTTTCTGGTGGAGGGTCCACTACCTGCTTGTCTCCATGGAGATGTTATTGTTTGTCCTGGAATGTTCCATGGTATGTCATTAATGCTTCCAGATGGACAGAATTGTATACGATAGATACCTGGGAATATGTTTTAAATAACTTATTCCCGCACATAACTTTGAACCATAAAAAATAGAAACTTACTTTTTTTTCCCTTGAAAAGCTGGGAGTCGTGGCTTTCCGAGCATATTTCCGGCATTATCCTATGCCACACGTACACTGCATGATGATGTAGGGAGAAGGAGTGTCCAATAGGAGCTTTGTTTTCCACCAAACACATATGCTCCATCCATTTTGATTGGCCCAAACTTCGCCAAAGAGTGTAGTGAGTCAAAATGGTCGACTGCTCTGAGTGTCTGTACTCGTAACAATTGAAAACGCCGCTCTAAGTGCAGATATTTCTCAAATAAATGGCAAATTATGCATCTTGGTCTGCATAATTGCACATTTCTTGCTATTTTTATTTATTTCAGTCAAAATGTACAAATCCAAATATAATAAACAGCATGGAATTGCAGAAAGTGATGTGGCTCTGTGCCCTGGACTTGACACCAGCTGTGTCCATGACTGACACCAGGAAAGTCATGGGGTTATTGCACTTTTTTTTTGTTTTGAGGGCAATAAGGATATGTTTAGTTTACGTACAGACTTGATATTTTGCACTTTTGTAGCTAAGGCCCTAAATTAAGCATTTTCTGTGTCCAAAAGGTTGTTTATACATGTTTGCTATGTGTTTTGTAAGAAAGAGTGTGAAAATTATTTTCTGTTAAATATCCCCATCTAGTATTTATTTATTACATAAATAATAAATAAATGCTATGTTGCTCAAAATGTTGCTCAAAAATAAATGAATTCCTTCTGTGAATAGGGTCTACTCTTCAAAGATATGAACTGTAATGTAGCGTTGTGCTGTAACCTGCTTGTCTCCCTCGTGATAGACAGGGTTACTCTTAGTGCTGTCATGCGATTAAAAAAATTGAGAGATTAATTAATTATGATCTGTAATTAATTAATCTAATTTTAATCTCACCTAAAAATTGCTGAGAAAAGCCTTCAATTTGAGGTATTTTCATTTAAATTCATTATTACATTATTGTGGCAGATCAAAAGACTGATATAGACTTAAAAAAAGTGACTTTATAAAGTCATTTATTGTTTAACAAATCTCTCCAAATTGGCTGTTGAGCCCAAGTCTCCATGAATAAGAAACTGTTTGCTGTAAAGTAGCAAAGACGAGGAAATCTGAACATAATAACTTTTGTCGACTTAAAGACAATAAAAAGTCCAGTCTTTCCTTAACCATATTAAAAATATTATTGATAGAGAAATGCTTTATATATGAGATCACTGGTTTTAGTCCTTGTTTTAGTCCTGGTTTAGACCTGCTTTAGTCCTACTTTAGTCCTAGTTTAGTCCTGGAATGGATTAATCCTGGTTTTAGTCCTGGTGTTAGTTCTGGTTTGGTCCTGGTTTAGTCCTGGTTTAGACCTGGTTTTAGTTCTGGTTTTAGTTCTGGTTTTAGTTCTGGTTTAGTCTGGTTTAGTCCTGGTTTTAGTTCTGGTTTTAGTTCTGGTTTTAGTTCTGGTTTTAGTTCTGGTTTTCTGGTTTTAGTTCTGGTTTTAGTTCCTGGTTTTTAGTTCTGGTTTTAGTTCCTGGTTTAGTCCTGGTTTAGTCCTGGTTTAGTCCTGGTTTTAGTCTTGGTGTTAGTTCTGGTTTAGAGGCGCACAGGAGGAAGCGCGGTTTACGCCGCGTACGCGAGAAAACACGATCCACACGCGGCTCACGGGAGCACGTCGGTGTCCGCGCAGTGTCTACGGAAGGAAACGTGGTCCGCGCGTTCTCAGGTTAATGACGATGATGAAGGTGTTTGTGTGTGTTTGTGTGTGTTTGTGTGTGTTTGTGTGCGTGTCCCCTCATGTGGCAGGTCACTATAGGACAGTAGTGCAGACATCATGAGCCTATGCAGGTTGTTTTCACCAGTGACATTTAAGTTGTAGGTGATATTATATTACTTATTTTCTTTTATATTTCACGTCGGGAGAATAATTTCCAAGACACGAATGTGTTTTTACCTGTGCACTGCTGCCTCTGTTCTACTGGCTCTACGACCTCGTCCATTGTGCCTGACGCCGCCAACTTTAACATGACGTTCACATCGCTCTTACTGCGCGCGTTTTGTGTGGGTTTCCGGCAATGAGAGGAATTACCCAAATAAAAAAATGTATAAATGTGGTTTTTGTGTGTGTGTGTGTGTGTGTGTGTGTGTGTTATTGTCCCAACAACACATAAAAACAGGTTTTATAATAAAGCAACTCGCATACAGAAACACTAAAGTTAGAGATTAAAAATGAGATTAACGCGATTAAAAAACATAACGCGCTAAATATGACTGTAATTAATTAATCGCAATTAACGCGATAATTTGACACCCCTAGTTACTCTATACTGTGAAACCTTCCAGACAAAGCAATAACATTTCAGGATGTGGCGAACCCTCCACTAGAAATGTTTCGCAGTGCACCTTTAAATCTAAGTATACTTCTGAAGAAAAACAATGACATTTCCATTATGTATTTCATTTTTTTCAACTCCAAAGTTAAATGTAATTTGCCTGAAAATATCGAACAATATAGTCTGCAATAAATTACATTATATTAAATTGCACAAACTTATGTAGTGTATCTTTCATATTTGTAAGAGGCAAACGTGTATCCATACCATATTTTATCTTTACTCACTTCACTATTTTGAAAATATATAAAGCCCTTTCACTTTAAACGTAGTAATAATAAATGTTCTCTTTTCCTCCAGGTGTGTACACAGAGAAGTATGACCCAGTGTACGCTCACTGTAACGGCACTCTGTGGAACCCTCTGGGAAACGGCCTTTCATACGAAGAGTTTGACTTCCCCATTTTCTCTTTAAAAGACGACAATGACACTCAGGTGATACGACAGGTAAGACACTGTTTATGCTGGTTTTCAAATGAGCCCTTTGCTAGTAGGTCTATTTTAAAGTGTAATAATCTATCTATCACTACTACTACTCTTACTGCCTTCTGCCAGTCTTCTTGGAACTGTAGTCAGATCCCTAACTGTTTTGTTGTGTTTTGCAGTGTTATTTGGACCATAATATCGGAGTAAACGGCAGTGCTCCTGAGTATCCCCTGTGTGCGATGCAGCTGTTTTCTCACATGTCTGCGGTCACAGACACCCCCACCTGCATCAGAAGGAACAAGATCCAGAACGACTTCAGCATCAGCCCCGGTATCAACAACACTCTCCCTCCTCTGCTCCATCTGCTCTCAACCTCTCCTCTTCTTCTCTGAGCTTCTGACCCTCTCCTATGTTCCTCTGCTTCCTCTAACCCCCTCCTCTGCTTCCTCTACTTCCTCTAACCCCCTCCTCTGCTCCTCTGCTTTATCTGACCCTCTCCTCTGCTCCTCTGACCCTCTCCTCTGCTTCCTCTACTTCCTCTAACCCCCTCCTCTGCTCCTCTGCTTTATCTGACCCTCTCCTCTACTCCTCTGACCCTCTCCTCTGCTCCTCTACTTCCTCTGACCCTCTCCTCTGCTCTTTTAACCCTCTCCTCTGCTTCCTCTGATCCTCTCCTCTGATCCTCTCCTCTGCTCCTCTGCTCCATCTGACCTTCTCCTCTGCCTCTCTTGCTGTTTTTCAGAGATGGTGTGCGATCCTTTGGGAGGGTTAAACATCTGGACTTCCACTCATCCGATCAACAACACAGAGAAAGGACACAAGAAGTTTCAGAGCGTGGTCATTGCCGCCGCCAGAGTAAGTCTTCACTGAGATACGAGAGGTCGTTTAGCATAGCTCAATGAGATTCAAATATAGTTTTTACACACCCCCATCTCTCTTTCTCCTTTCTCTGTCTCAGTTGGACAGTCGTTCTTTCTTCTTTGACCTGGCCCCTGGAGCTCAGAGCAGTGCGTCTGGTCTTGTGGCTCTGTTGGCTGCAGCTCAGGCTCTGAAGAACATCACAGAGGAGACCCAGCCCAACAAAACCATCGTCTACACTTTCTTTGAGGGGGTCAGTCCATTCTGCATGCCATATATCATTTATACACTTAATCATTTAATTATTTATAGAATTAAATTAACATTGGTGTACTTGTATATAAAGCAAACTTTAAAAAACGGAGTGCTTGGGTCTCTTGTTTTTTTTTTATTCTATTGAATATCTGCCCTTGTTGAGCACCTGTTCACATATTAACTTTTCACTTTTGTAAAAATAATAGGAAAATTGATTTATCTGGGATATAAAATCGTTTGTTGCGTGATTGTGTAAACATACAGCCATATCTTTAGCCTATTTACTCTTCTATTTCCACTTTTACTTACCTATTATCTTACCTAGTATCTTATTCCCAATTTCAAACTCTATTTTGGTACTCATGTGTTCCTTGTGTCAAAAGTGAGTTAGAAAATATTGGCCCAATGTTTAATACCAATTTCAATAATTTTCTTAGATGAAAAATAAATAGTTGTTTAATATTACCATGTGACTGCTTCTTGTTCTGATATAGAACATTCTAAAACTGTTCAGGAAAGGTCCATTTTTAAGTACTGATGCTTGTTTGAATGCATATATAGTGTTGATACCAGTTTAAGTGTTAGTATTTTAGTGTTTTGTTTTATTTTTGTGTGACAGCCCTGCTGCTAACCCCATTTCTTTTTTACTTCATCAGGAGACGTTTGACTACATCGGCAGCTCAAAGATGGTGTACGACATGGAGAACAAGCAGTTTGCTCTGGACCTGGACAATGTTCACTCTGTGGTGGAAGTGGGACAGGTCTGTAGCATTTATAGACCTATGGAAACTCTTTTATTTTTGTATTATTCTTTGGATATTTTGTTATATTATCACAATTTAATGTAGACTGCATCTTGTTGTTGTTATAGGTGGGAATCAGACCTTCTAATTCTCCAATATGGATCCATTCGGATCCTGTGTCTCTAAGGAACAGCAGCGTCAATGAAGAGGTTTGTGGCTATGATCCAGAACAGTGACAAATTAGGACCCTTGCTATAGTTTCAAATTTGAATGTTTCCTGTGTTGTGTGTCAGGTGCGAAAGCTGATTGAAATCCTCCAGAACGTGGCTAAAAACACAAACGTCACCGTGAGGGAACCGGACGTGTCTCAGCCTCTTCCTCCTTCGTCCTTCCAGCGTTTTCTCCGAGCACGACCTCTCCCCGGGATCGTCATCCAGGATCATGAGTCTGCCTATACTAACAAGTGAGAAAGGAGGCACAGTCGGGGGAATACTGAGGAATTAGATATTAGAAAGAGAGTGTTGCTTATTCTGGATTTCCACATGGTTATTAAACGTGCACTATGTAACTTTTCTCATGATTACCGTAAGCCACAGACTACAGGATAATTTGCCGATTTTGGAGCCCATTTGCCTCAACCATGATTTCAGAAAGGCGTGATCCTACTTTGGATCCTTGTATGTGATTTTGAATCCACTGCTCTCCTCGTGTGTGTGGTGTCTGAGCGACTCTGAGCTGCTCTATTATAGTAACTGCAAACTGTGCAAATGACACCACAATTGCCACGTTTGCATGAGAGTTTTAATTACGAATAAAAATTATTTTATTCTGAAGAAAAATTAATTCCCCTTCAAACAACCCATCAGACCATGTAAACACTTAATTCCTAATGAAAATTATTATTTGGAATTAAACTTAATTCCAAAGTAAGTGGGTGGTTTATTCCGATTTTAAAGCCGAATAAATTTATTCCTCAATTATGTAAACGTTTATTCTAAAAAATAATTTCGGTCATTCAATGCATTCTCGTTGGGTCGCCCTTCTGACGCGATCCTGACAATACGGTTTCATCAGTCCTGGATTTGGACTACGCTACTGCTCTTTGGATTTGCGAGCGGGATGCGGGAGTGGGCTGAGGTAGAGCAGCCGTTGATGCAGTTTTTCTTCCTTCTCCCTTCTCCGACACTCTTCCCTTCTCCTCCTCAGCTGACAGATGTAAAACACTGCTCCAGCTGCTTCTTAATTATCATTTGAACGACTGTGGATAAAGGTTTGATCATGTTTGTGTCTGTGGTGTAACGACAAACCGAGATGACAACAAAGCCGGTAGCAGCTAAATTGTGTGTTTTCTTCCGGTTGACATAAATACGCTCGTGTCCTTTTCCAAATCGATGATCCTTCTTGACCCCCAGATGTTGAGTGGAATTAAATAAAGGCGATTTAATGCGTTTTCAGTGTAAACTTCAATTTGGAATTATTATTTCCATGTAAACTCAAAGGAGAATATTTTAATTCCAAACTATTTAATTCAGAATAATTAATTCAGAATTAAAAAGCATCATGTGTGGCCAATGTGATGTTTCAGGGTCATAAAAATAAAAATTTGGGAGCTCCAAAGAACTGCAGTCCAGATCTGTTTTTTCTTTTGCATAATTTTTATCTTTGGACCCAGCACACAGTTACAACTCTTTTGGATTGGATGTGCATGTCTCTATTAATATCCTAACCATAAAACATTACCACAGCAACAGCCAATAAAACAGAACGTGAAATGTATCTGGCCATCCCCAATATTTATTTTCTAATATGGAGTCCCATCAGATGTATTTTTTCCTCACTGTAGGATTTCCATTTGAATTAAATCTTTGCTCAGTCCTTGTTTGTTATGAATTCTTCTAGGCTGAGCATTATATTATATAATTTATATATACTGTACATATATATATATATTGTATAGTTACATACTTATTGCATGTTTTCTTAATATGGAGTCTCATGAATTGTATTTTTCCTGCAGATATTATGAAAGCATGTTTGATAATCCAGAGAACCTGAACATGAACTATCCTCCCGACCTGAGCCCAGAGGAGCAGCTCAGCTTTGTCACTGAAACTGCAAAGGTAAGAGACTATTAGAACACTATTGATATTTTGCCGTGACATCGCACAGAGGTGTTCTACATGTATCTTTACAGTGGAATGTTCAGCAGTCAACATGGAGACACTATGCACACATTAGCAATCGCTGACTGAAAAGGTTTAAGATGGTCTGAAAGCTCTAGAAAAAAAATACAAAATGGATTTAAAGAGCACATTTTCAGGAGTCTGAGATCAGTCCAAGCGTTCATGGTCCTGTTTAGGAGTTTGATTTTCAACTAAAAGGTGAGAGGGACTAAACTGAAAAACTGTTGGTTAAACAAGTCTCTCACAAATAAAATTAACAGCACAAATCATCTTACCTTTTGTAGTTCCAGCGAAATTAGATCTTTATTTTCAGATTGTGTTAAAATAACGATCAGATTAGAGTCTAACAAAGCTTCAGACAGAGTAGTGCTCTCTGTTAGCATCACCTCCAGGGAATGTTGGTGATATCAGCTGCAAAGAATCAGTGAAGACCTAGACTTAGGAAATTACTTGGACATAGTAGCTCACACATCACAATATATTATAATCAGAAAGAGCAAAAAGATATAAATAAATAATCATAATAAATTCTAAATAAGTAGCAAATTAAAATAATCAAATAAGGCATAATGATATAGAATGATATAAAAAATAGAATTATAGTCATATAAATACAGTTTATCACAGTTATATTTAAGAGGTCATCAGGATAAAACAGCGCAAAGGTGATATAATGAATTACATAAATCCTTGTGTTGATACAAAACCGTAAAATCAGTTATTTGTAATGTAATAATACTGTTTTTCCTTAGGCTCTGACAGATGTGGCCACGCTGGTCGCTCAGACTCTGTTCCTTCAGGCTGGAGGTGATGCAGCTCAAGCTCCCTCCATCACAGCAGACTCCAAAATAGTAAGTTTTATTCCATCAAAGGCGCTGTATCTGATTTTTACTGTCTTAAGAACATGAAAAACAGAACGAGTTGAAACGGTTTGCAGTGGTCCAAAGTTCTTCCTCACTTACCTCATGCATTCAGAACATCCTAATTATTCACTACGATTTTATTAGAGATTTTCACAACTTTCAGAAGTCAGAATGGAGTACTGTGCTGCTAAGTAAATGTAACTTTACTACCCACCTCATACTATTGCTGCACTGGGGCAAGACAATTTTGGCTCAAATACATGGAAGCAAATCTCATACAGTGCCTTTTTAATTTTGGACTTGACTTTTTATTGCTCATAATAACAGAAATGTGTTGTATTCCTTTATAATTTGAATTAAACATAATCCCTGTTGTTTCTCAGGTGACCCAGCTGTTGTATGGGTTTTTGGTCAAGTCAAAAAATTCCTGGTTTGAGCAGATAATTCCCTCAGACTTTGTCAGCCGCCTCGGTGAGTGGAGATTTACTCATGTTCTTTATACTACAGTAATTTAAACCTCAGTTACCAGTAATATTGTGGTATGGATGAAATTACTATTACTACTATCTGGTATACTTTGCATTTGAGTATTCACTGTATTCACTGTTCCAAAGTATGGCTTAAACTTATCTGTCTTGCATTTATTCATTTACAGGCATATTTCTTGCTAAAAAATCATGCATTCCTTCTGTGAATCAGTCCACAGATCTGATCTGTAACTTGGCCTGGAGGCGCCTGTTTGTCTCCATGAAGATGGATAAACTTCATGGAGACAAACAGACAGGCAGCAGTAACCTGGCTCACACCAGACTGACATGTGTCACTGTGAACTGAGTTCTACACACGTCCAGTCTGGGACGGCGTTCACTGAACGAGATCAGAAAAAACAGATAGTCATGACAAGTATTTGAATCTAATTGGTTGAAGTGTCATAACACCAGAACTCACACTTATATCCAGTTGAGAGGAAAGCACGGATATCTTCCCTGTACATAAATGCACAAAGCACTTACCTTCTGAACGTTTAATTACTCTGTATTTTCACTAAAATAGGCTGCAGTACATCTGTCAGCGTCACCATGTTTGTTTTAGCTCATTTGGGCGCTTCGCCTTTGGCTCCGCCCAAACCTTAGTGCTGCTCTGTGATTGGTCCAACCGTTCTTCTGTTGCAGTGGACAGACCTACAAACTTCTACTCTGGCGTTCACATGCAGAGGAGCGAACCTTCGTTTTTGGTCGAATACATTTTGGCTAATTTAACTGGGAATGTTGTGAATGTGACTGAAGAAAACTGCAAGAGCCAGAGGGAGAGGGAGGACGATAAGGATAGCAAGCACGTGAGTGAAGATTAGATGGACTCAGAATACACTGTGTGCATAACAAGAATCTGTATTACTGTGAATAACAACACTTTCAATACTAGTTTTAATATCGATCAGTGTCTGATTGTCAGTACTTTGGAAAATCCTTCCCCTTAACTCAAATCTAACCTTTCTCCTCGCTTTTGTGTTTCAGTTTTACAGTTACATGTGGGTGCAGGGCGCTCTAGCTCCTAACAGCACAGACAGACAGAGTTACTGCGTCAGATCTTCAGTTCGTTCATCTTCTGCGATCTCTCCAGCTTTCGACCTGGACCTCCTCACCTCCTCAGAATACTCCACCTGGACCGAGTCGAGGTGGAAGAAGATCACAGGGCGCATTTTCCTTGTGGCCAGTCACGATTTAGAGGTGAGAAAATAGGGCTGGGAAATACAGGGATAAAAATCGGATTGTGATCTCATCTCTGAAGATCTGCTATTTTGGTAACATTGTGATTCCCAACTTTTAAAAACAGGCACTTTCTCCCTCCCACTGCTCCTATCGGTCAGACTCTGTCATGTTCTGTGTGAGCGGCAGGTGGATATAACCAATCACGGAGAAGAATAAACTATAGAATAAACTAGAATAAACTGTCTGTCAAGCTCAAAATGCTCTGTTCCACCTTGTGATGTCACATAATTGTAGTTTTCAAGTTAACAGCTCCTTTTACATTTTCTTCAGTAAAGACTGGCGAAACCAGGGCTGAAACTATCCAAAAGATAGTGAATCTAGTGAAGGTGTATGGATTACCACATGACATCACAAGGTGGAACAGAGAGTCTTCAGTTTGAGAGAAAGAACTCTGCCTAAATGTGCAGGGCTTGTGTGTTAAACATGTGAATGAAACAAAACACAACTCCAGGTCTGTTTTTGATGAAGAAACAACATTATGACGTAGATCAGAAAATAACCTAATATAGGCCCTTTTAAAGACATTTGTTATGATCAAATTTAAATTGTGATCTGGCTCTTAGAAAATTGTTATGATTGCCACATAAGGAAGCCGTGTTAGAACATTGTTTCCCAAGGACTGGGCTCTGGATCCTTTTATTGCTGCTTCAGTTACTGTTTTTCATTGTTTAAAACTTGAGTAATACTAATTGTTCAGAGAGACACGATCACTTCAGTCAACAATAAAATATCCTCATTAATGTTCAATAATGGTCAAATCTACCTTTATTTTGTGGTTTACGAATAATGTCTATTGACTTGGGTCGCGAAGGTTTGTGACTTTAAAAAAAAAAAGTTTGGGAAACACTGTGTTAGAACATTTCATGCTGAAGAATTTGTAATTACGGCATGTTTACATAAAGACTTCTCAGAAACAAGACAATTGACTCATAAAACGGGTGATCTGAAGGTGCTTTTTGGTCTTAATTCAAGTTTGGCAAAATACGCAGTTATTCCACTTTTCCTTTTGTAGGGCAGTACAGGATTATATGCATGAATCATAACATCATAACTGATACTTTACAACTGATGTTACCAACATTCAGGGTGTGATGCTAACTGTAGGCTCTGCTCTGTCTGAGGCTTTGTTAGACTTTAATCCGAGCTTTATTTTAACAGTTATTCTTAACATAATAATAGTTTGTTTGTTTTTAAAGCTTTGAATGGACTGGCCCCGCAGTACCTCTCGGACCTCATCCAAATTTCCACCACGTTGCGTGTTCTGAGGTCCGAGGGCCAGCTCCAACTCGTGGTGCCTAAAACGAGAGTTAAAACCAGGGGGTACAGGACCTTCTCTGTGGCCGGCCCCAAACTCTGGAATGCTCTGCCCCCCCACGTCCCAACAGCCCCCACAGTGGAGTGTTTTAAGTCTCGTCTTAAAATCCACTTTTATTCTCTGGCTTTTAACAGAGAATTGTGTGGTCCTCTGTGTCTTTTATTTTATTTATTCTATTTATTTTATCAATTTTACTTATTTACTGCTATTTTATGATTTTATGATTTTTGCATTTATTTGATGTTACTGGTTTTATTGTTTTACAGGGTATCTCTGGGTTTGACTACCCCAAATTTAAGACTTTTTAAGCCCTTTTTAAGACCACTTAAATGAAAGTTAAGACCAACGTTGCACCCATTAATCGGGCAAAAACACCAGGTCTATTTCTAATAATGACCAACCAACTACTGGAACAGAAGACACAAAAGTGGCCTAGCGTCTTCACTTTTTATTCCATGTTTAGACGAGCGTTTTCAGGAGGAAATCCGCGTGCGTACTGTGACGCAAAAGTGTGTGGAATTGGATTGGGTATGCATGTCCGGCAGCTCTGTGATGACTCTAGGTGGTGATGTATGTGACGTAAGCGCGTACACAGCGTGAGCAGATCTGACCAGAGTTTTGCGTCTTCAGCAGTGTCGACGGAACTGATTGTTTACTCACTGCCGCCGGCGCCAAAAACCAAAGTATTGTTTGCTCATACTCCAAATTAGACGTTCATTCACATTACATTATTTCTCGTTGTAGTTTTTTTTTTCCCCCTCTCCCTCCATTTAACATTGTACTGCAGCCTTGTTCACTAAAGAAAAAAATAGGCTAATGAAATGTAAGACCTTTGTGAAAAAGATAAGACTTGGACAACATAATTTAAGACTTTTTAAGGCCTTAATTTAGGAACATGAAATTTAAGACTTTTAAGACCTCGCAGCTTCCCTGTTTTAGGACTGGTAAGGCCAAATTTTAGCAGTTTACCTTTTTGTTGAGTTCATTTTATGATCTCTGTGCAACACTTTGGAAACTGCTTTGTTTATAAAATGTGCTGTAGAAATAAAGTGGATTTAGATTTGGATTTAACACAATCTGAGCAGAAAGAACTGATTTAGTTAGAGCTACAAAGGTGAGATGATGAAGTTTTATAGTTACCAAATTGGGAGGGTTTTTTTTTGTAAACTCTTAAATAAAATTATCTAAAATGACCTAAATAAAATTAAGGTGTCTAACCTGTCTTTAGGCCCTTTTCAATTTCTTTCACTATATTGTCTATATTGACTATATTCAGATTCATTTATTTTTCTCTCCTCAGATGCTGACTTTGGGAGTGGGCATCGGCATTCTTCTTCTGTCTCTTCTTCTAACCTACGCCATCAGCTCAAAGGCAGACATCCTGTTCTGTTCAGGGAGGGAACCCACTAACGCCACCTACTGACCAACTACCAGGACATTCACGCAACAAGGACCACTACTCCTACTACTATTGCAAATACTTCAAATACAAGGGCAGGGTATTTCTGTTGACACACAAATGGTAGGTACAGAGATTTAGAATTTGTTTCAATGGACTCACTGGTTTTGTGAGACAGGCCAATGAGACTTTTTAAACCTTTGGCCAATTTTGATTCAACCTGGACTTATAATTTGGGCCGAAATCAGAAGTCGAAAGACGGCCGGCCCTTTTGAGAGGATGAGATGTTAATATTTCATAATTTTCTTTGAGTTTTTTTCTGATTTTAAATGTTGAAAAATGTTTTGTTTCGTGTTTTCTGGACACTAAACTTTGCGCATTACTTATATGGGACTGTGTGTTTGTGTGAGTGCAGTTCAAAAGTATGGCTGAGTATTTCATTGCAGTGAATGTATGTTTTAGAGTAGATGATAACTGTATGAGTGGTTAAAGCTGCACTGTGGAACTTTTAGGACTTAGCATTAAACCTCAAAACTGTTAAAGGTGCTGCATCTGATTCTGAATGTCTTTAAAAAAAAAACTTATAAACAGAACTAGTTAATTTTAAAAGGATCGCACTGGTCTTCTTCACTTACCTTACACACTCAGAGCATCTTAATTACTTAACGCAATGAGTTTATAAGAGCTTTTGGCCACAACTAGCATGCTAACACATACTTCCTGATTCTGGGACATTAAAACACTTTATGATTAGATGCGGACGATACACAGTGGACTTATTTTGGCCTCAAGAGCTGCTTATCTGTACTGAGCCCCTTTTGAAATGCATATTATATTTTGTTTTCGAGGGAAGATTTGATCAATTAGATTCTGAATTTTAAATGCTGTTGAATTTCTCATTTTGAATTTTTAACTCTTGAATTATTTTTATTCTGAATGACAGTGTACATTTTCAAAGTGTTTTAAAGTTCAATTTCACACTCTGAATTTGAGGGCTTGGAAATATTTGTGTTGAAAAGGTGATTTTTAATTTTTTAAGAATTTGTAACATATTGAAAAAGTATACATAAAATTTCAGCAGCTGAAGTTCACAATAAAAATAATTCGAACATCTTTTTTCAGAGTTAAAAAATTCGAAGTGAGAAATTCAGCTGTATTTAAAATTCAAAATCTAATGGAACAAACTATCTTCTATAGTTTTTGTCAGCTTTGTAATATATGCCATATTACTAGATTACTTTATGTTGTCAAAATTTGTCCAAGTAAAAAATCGCGATGCCAAATGTTCACAACGCTGGAATTTTAAAAAAAACATTTGACATTTAATTTTAAAGGTGCTTTTTGTAACCTTTCTCGTGGGGGTTATCCACTGTGTTCCCAAAAAATTGACATAATTTTAAAAACAATTAACTTGAAAACTACTACGTCTAGCTCATTGATGATGTTGATGCTGGTCTATCAGATCCTTTAGCCCTGCATAAGCAACCTTCCTCTTTAAATTTTTGGTACCAAGTCCAAATTTGTTTGCCAATTGCGAAGTTTTTCCAAATTTTATATCGAAAATTTGTCTTGGGTGACTGCGTGTGAACAGATTCCAAGTCTCAAAATGACTTCTTTGTGAGTGAATGCCTCAACCTGAAAACAGAACAAAAAGAAAACATTAAATATAAAATCTTGATTTGTTTTTATACATTCTGTGAAAATGTGATGTTACTTCAAAAAGAATTGCCAAAATTATCGGCCTGTGAAACGATATCAAGTTTTTTGGGACACCCTGTATTTAATGCCATACTGTGGAACATTGTTGATGAAACACATCCACATGGAGACAAGAAAGTGCAGAACCCTCACTAGAAAAGTTACATACTACACCTTTATGTTTTAGGTCACTGTATTAATATAATGTATCTTGCTTGAGGTCAAAATGTCATTCCAGGCTGTGAATTATAAAGATTTTGCATATAGTTTTAATGTAGTTTCGCTGTCCTGAAAAGTTCCATAGCGTGGCTTTAAATGGAGATTGAGATGGTGTGTGCAATACTGTAGTAATCTTCTTTGTTATGTAGTTAACTTATCAATCAGTTTTAATAATGAACCACTTTATGAGTCGATGAACAGAAATATGTGTAAAAAAAACAACAACATGGGAGTACAGTACAGTGGTCTCTGGATACGGGGAGGGAGTTTTTGTTTATTTTTTGTTTTTCAAAAGTTCAAATTTTAGACCAAATGTAAATATCCCAAATATACTGTGCACGTGGTTTAAAGTGGAGTCAAAGTTCAAGTACACAGGAAGGATGTTTTTATATTTATTGTTTGATAGAGTGACCTACATTGGTATTGTTAGTAAAACTGCTGTCATGGTTTAGTTCTGGTTCAGCCCTGGTTTAGTTTAGGTTCAGTCCAGATTTAGTTCTGGGCTAGCCCTGGTTCAGTCCTGGCTTAGACCTGCTTTAGATCTGGTTTAGATTTGGCTTAATCCTGACTCAATCCTGACTCAGTCCTGGTTGAGTCCAGTTCTGGTTCAGTCCTGATTTAGTCCTGACTTGGTCCTGGTTTAGTCTTGGTTCGTTTTTCGGTTTAGTTCTGGTTTAGTTATGGTTTTATTTTGTGTTAGTCCTGTTTTAGTTCTGGGTTAATCCTGGTTTAGTCCTGGTTTAGTTCTGGGCTAGCTCTGGTTCAGTCCTGGTTCAGTCCTGGTTCAATCCTGTTTCAGTCCTGTTTCAGTCCTAGCTTAGACCTGGTTTAGCCCTGAGTGAGTCCACTCCTGGTTCAGACCTGACTTAGTCCTGATTTAGTCCTGACTTAGTCCTGACTTTGTCCTGGTTTAGTCCTGGTTTGTTCCCAGTTTAGTTCTGGTTTAGCTCCAGATTAGTCCTGGTTTGGTTCTGGGTTCAGTCCCAGTTCAGTCCCGGTTTAGTCCCGGTTTAGTCCCGGTTTAGTCCCGGTTCAGTCCCGGTTCAGTCCTGGCTTAGACCTGGTTTCCAGTCCCAGCTCAGGTCTGGTTCAGTCCTGACTTTGATGTTTAAGAAAATTTGAAACCGACAACATTTAACACAATTTGTGATAAATCTATGCATATTTACATTGTTTTCCATTTAATTTAAAATAATTAAACAAAATCTGAGCAGTTGATTTACTGACAATTTACCAAATCATGTGTACTTTCTTTAATCTACCTAAATTTCTATCATAATCTTATATTGAGCGCCCTTTGTTAAATGAATAAAAGATGCATTTGGTACTTTTCAGATTTGCACACAGTTTGGTCCTAAGTTTATCACATCTTTTTAATGATGTTTAAATTTGTGAATTATTGTTATTATTTTGATTTTGTTCCTTTTTTTTGGCTGGATTTAAAATGACCAACTGCAATGTCTTATGGGAAATAAAACTGTTGCTTCTTAATATTCTCTTATTTTTGTTTGATGATGCAAGAATGTTATGATAAAAATGCATTCTTTTTCAGCATGTATGAGGATGATAATATCTTTTTAAAGATCTTATATTACGCAAAATTGATTCTTGTGAACTTTGAGTCAGGTTAGAATGTTGTTACCTTTTCAAAAATAGACTGGAGTTGTGTTTAGTTTCATTCCCACATGTATGAGTAACTTTATTATTAATCTGTCTACACAGCAAAAAGTGGAGTGTTAAAATTGACTCTCACAGAACCAGTTTTAATATTTTCTCAGGTTTTATATGAGTCCAATCTGTTCTAGAGTTAATTTAACATTTTTGGAAATGTTAATTAAGTAACACTGGACCAAAGTTCCTGAATCAAGAGTTATATTAATGTTTTGATTTAGCTAAACAACACACAGAGATGTTTTTTGTGGGAGGTGCCAAATTAACACTAGGGAAAGCTGAATTAACTTGAATTGAATTAACAACCATATCAACTCCAACCAACCATTTAACTTTGAAATACCTAAAATAACACTTTTTGTATTAAAAACAACTCTCCAATATGTTACCCTGAAATTTTAACCCTCCACAGTTTTTTGCTGTGTACATCTCCAAATCTCAAAAAAATCTCCACCTTGTGATGTCATAATTAATTCAGTAGTGATTGGGAATTCCAGGGCTGAAATTATCCAAATGATTCTAGTGAAGGTGTATGGAGTTTAAAAACAGAATGGAGCACTTCTTGTATTACCACATGACATCACAAGGTGGAGCAGAGTGTTTTCTGTTTGAGAGAAGCACTCAGCCTTATGATGCAGGGTTAGTGTGTTAAATGTGTGAAAGAAAACACAACGCCAGGAATGTTTTTGATGAAGAAACTCTAAAACATAGACTAGAAAGCAGCATAATATGGACCCTTTAATTGTTTGTTTGTTGCACATGGCATTTTCCTGTATCTCATATTCTCAGATGTAAGCTGTGAAATGGTATGAAGCTGTAGTTCGCACGTCATGTTTATGATTTCACACTATTATCTAACTGCGTAATGAAAATCTTGCATTAGATGTGAGGAAATTCCTAAACTCAACACGTCCTACTTTGCACTAAACAGCAGCTGAATCCACAGCACAGAGTAGTTTTATATCTCGGGCTTAAATCTTAACTGTACGTGGGAGTGCGTCGGGTCCAGACTTGTTCTTTTACTGCGCCATAAACTTCCTTTGAGCCGCTAATCCTCGAGCGTCTCTGCGGCCTCTCCATAACCGTGCGCTTTCGGGTGTGCGCGCAGAGGACCGCTCTGGGACCGGACGAACCGCCTCTTTTTCAAAACTCTCCCAGAGAAAAGGCGAGTGTGGAGGCTTTGTACCTCCAGTTTTCATGAGTACACCACTTATGTAAGTTGCCATGGTATTCAATGTAATTTTGTGCTATCTCTTTTTTTTTTTTTTGCTACTTATTTAGAATTTATTATTACCATTTATGTATTTTTACTCTTTGTTATGAGCGAGCTACTGTGTCCAAATCATTTCCCTTGTGGATCAGTAAAGTTTGTCTACGTCTACTTTGGACACAGCAGCTCACATGCCACAATAAATAACAAATAAATAACAAAGAGCAAGGTCTAAACATCAGATGCCCTTCCATTCAACTTCACCTCTTGACCTAGATTTATCAGCCAGATTATGGATCGATAATGAAAACTTTAAAATAAAAATAGATAAATAAAACATTTAAAAAAAGATCTGATTATAGTTCAACCAGATACTAAATTATGATTATTTTAATGTTTTTAATCACACCTTGACTTCTTATACACTTTTCCCCAAATGTTTGTATTAAGGTCACGTGTCTCTAAATGTCATTGGATTGCCTTGAAAGTTCCAAAGTTAGGTATTAAACTTGCATCGCCATGGAGACAAGGAGTTACAGGTCAGATCTGTGGAGATGTGAGATTGATCTTTTCCTAAGATATGTTTGAGCAATTAAAACACCTGTAACTGAATGAATGGGGATTAATAAGTGTAATGCCTTACTTTGCAACATTCCACACAAAGCAATATCATCTCCTTGGAAACAAACTAGCAATAGACTCCCCCACTGGAAAAGTTACACAGTGCACCTTTAAGTTTCCTTGAGCAGATGAATTTTAATAGAAGTCGGATGAAAATTCCTCTTTAAAGGGGCCATATTCTGAGGTCTTCTCTCAAACTGAAGACATTCTCTTCCACCTTGTGATGTCATGTGGTAATACAGGAAGTACTCCACTGTGTTTTTAAACTCATTTCACCTTCACTAGAATCATTTGGATATTTCAGACCTGGAGCCAATCTCTACTGAAAAAACCTAAAAAGTAACTGTTTACTTGAAAACTACAACTTCATGACATCACAAGGTGGAACAGAGCATTTTGATCTTTGGAGATGTAGACAGACTAATTATACAGTGTTACTCAAACGTGTGAATGAAGCAAAACACAACTCCAGGTCTGGTTTTGAGGAGGAACAACATTCTAGCATGACTTAAAGTTCACAAGAGTCAACTTTGTGCAATTTGGGACCGTTAACTTTAAATATTTTTTCTATATATCGGCTGCCAATTTCTTTGGACATCCATAAATCTCCATGTAACAGATTGCTGCACCGTTGCTCACTCTGCTCTGTGCCCGGGGGGAGGCCTTCGGGGTGTGGCCAACCGAGCGTCGGAGGCGGGCACTTCGCTGCTACGCTTCAGTGGAAAGAAAGTGCAAAGTGAGGAGAAAATACCTGGATGGACAATCTCAAATAAGTAAGTCGATTAATCACGCATTTAATCTATAGTTTCAGGTGGTTTTGGTTGCGTTTCTGCCGTGCGTAAAGGTGCAAAGCGATCGCCGTGTTTGGTGCGCTCTAGTTTCCATGAACAATAGTGGAAAGAGGGTCGCCGTTTTGAAATCATCGGGAAGTTTAGCAGCTATTGTTGTTGCTATCGAGGCCACGTAGCTTTTAAGACCAGCTCAAACCCTTCTTAATCTTTATACGTTTATTTATGTAACTATAAGTGCAGTAAACAGTGTGTATATGTTGTGAATACGGGGGCTTTTTTGCGTTTTGAATGGTCTCCTTGGGATTTCGAGTACGTCCATTCATTTGCTCCACGGACGTCCCATTTGGAAACGCAAGGGCGAAGAAAAGGACGCGGATTGAGTTAATTTAGCTTTTTAGGATGACTCAAACGGGGCCAGAGAGTCTTCTATTGTCCCCTGTTAGTCATATTGTTTGGCCAATCCTGAAGATCTAGTTTTACGCGTTACGTGCCCCTTACTGTAAGTTGTGCTCGGGTACGTCTCTGTACACATTGTAAAGTCAAAATGCTGTCATGGCAGATGCTACGAGCTTGAATGATCTCATCTCATTAATTTTTGATGTTTGGTGAACCTGGCCTCTTATGTCTGTCAGAGTAAACGCCGTAGTACACACGTCGTAAACGAATTCGCGTAACGCACAGTTCAATCCGTGATGGGACCCTAACAATAACATTTAACCAACTCATATCTGCCATCTACATTTGGAAAAACTGCTGTGGTACAATACATTTCTAATTAATATGACTTGTTACCACCCCACTGAGAAATATTGTCTTTACTACAACTTTTAATTGGAAAAGTACCTTACTGTGGATGCAGAAAGATTTTGTTTTTCCTTAGTGAATGGTAGTTGTTTTGGTGGTTAAAATTGCTCTTACAAATATACAATACAGTTAGGGTGACACCATTGATTTGTCCCAGTTTTTATACAAGAAATGTCCCTATTTTTGACAGGTTTGATCCCTGCCAACAGGAAAGAGAGGCATAAATTGGCATTTGTTGAGGTAAACTACAGAAAATCTGCTTAAAAATGACCAAAACACAATGAAAACGTGGCTATACTCCCTCACGTGTTAATCATGAATGGGCTGAATGCAGAACAAATTTCCTTCATTATTACCAACCACTACAAACCGAGGGTGTGCCAGTTTTTGAATTTGAAAATCTGGTCACCCTAAATACGGTAGAACACGATTTTCAACATTAAATGATAGTCCTTTCTTCTATATTACCATTTGGTCTTATATCTGTATCCATAGTGGTCCATGTGTGTATACTAGTCTATGTGCTCTTAAACTTGTTCTGATACAGCTCAAGATCATTCTAAAGACATTCAGGAAAGCTTGAAATGAGTATCTAGTTTCAGTGCTAGTTTGAGCATCGATTAGTATCTGATTTTCTATATGTTTATGTTTACAAGACAAGGTTTCTTCAGCTGGGATATTCATTTGTCAAAAGTGTAAGAAGTGTTGTATGTCTATTTATCTATAGCAGGTTTAATCATTTTCCATTTTGGTAAGACTATACTTGAAATAAGACAGACTACTTCTACACTAGTACGATTATGCTTGGTCTTTTTGTTTTTTTTCTAATATATTTGAAGAGGGGCAATTCTAAGATCAGTAAATAAATACATATAATGGTTAGAGATATTACTACATGATAATAGCAAAATCTGTGAGTATAGCTTCTTCAGTTCCGGTCAAACGCTGGTGGACACTGTCTTATATTTGCTTGCAGGGAGGAGCTAACTACACTGAAACTACTCTGAAACTAAAACTCCAATTTCTTCACAGTTTTTATTTTGCTAGGTTTGTTGAACTACAGTATATGAGTGAACTGTCCCTGAGTTATATTTGCATTATGTTCATTCCCCTAATGGGTGATTACCTGACCAGCCAGTCCCTTCTTATCCACAGAACGTGAAAAACCTTTGTCCAAATTTTCGTTGATCCAAATACAGCCTCTAATTTGTATCACATGGCCCAAAAATGCCGAAAACATTGTCTCTCCAAAATTCTTGTAGCATACAGATCAAAATATACACTTTTTCTTACCTGAGATAAGTCATGGTTTTATGCTTCGATTGTTGATTCTGTAAAAATCCTCTCTGTTTCTCAGTCCTTTACATAGATTTTTCTCCTTTTTTACATGTAAGCTCCTAGGTCTGTTTATGACTTGAATAGAGCATGCCTCTCCCTGATTGGTTAATCCACCTGTTGGCTGGAAGTGCCACAATGTAGGGTTAATGCTTTTCTATGGCAAAATATCTTTGTAAATGACTGGTGTATTTTCCACCAGCTTCATAAATCTGCCCCATTACCAAATCTTCAACCAACAAGGTCCACAAATTATAAACATTCTACCATGAAGAATTTATCCACAACTATCAAGGTAAGAAAGAGGGAACACCTAAAGGTGAACAACGACTAGCATTAGTGAACTATTCCTCAACAAAACTAACGTTATGGTCATACATAAAACATAAGTAACTTGTTAACTCAGACAGATTCTACAATTAAAATAAAAAATCGATTTCATGATGTAGACATTAGCATAGACAGAGAGATTTGTGCAGTTTAAATGCTGGACATGTAATCTGTGAACATCTGTAGCATTCAAACTGCACAAATCTCTCTGTCTATGTTAATATCTACATCATGAAATTGATTTATAATTTTAACCGTAGAATCAGTCTGAGTTCACAATTTACTTATTAACAAAGTACTTATTAGTTGTGTTTTATTCATGACCATCACATTAGTTTTGCTCAGTAGTTCACTAATGCATCATCATTGTGTTCCTTTATGTTTTCGTTGTTCTTACCTTGATAGCTGTGGATAAATTCTTCATAGACAGAATATGTCCTTTGTCGACCTTGTTGGTTGAAGATTTAGTGATGGGACAGATTTATGAAGCTGGTGGAAAATATGCCAGACATCTCCACAGATATTTTGTCATTGAAAAGCATCAACATAAGTGATGTTTACCCTACATCGTGGTAATTTCAGCTGTTGTCAAAAAGGTCTGTGCACCTTTACGTTAACTCATGCAGAACAGACCTGGGCATTATACAGCTCCCGGGTCACATATGACCCTTTGGTTGACTCTGAAAGGCCTGTTTAAGATAATTTGGAATTACAAAATGAACATATTTTATCATTTTACTTCATGCATGGACTAAAGCTGCATTGCTTTTATTTTAGAGGTGTTTTTTAATGAAATTTTTTGGAAGGCAGCCTCTCTTTTTCATTACTTAGTCGTAACATAAATTCTTAGCAGTCTGACCAGCTTGTCAAAACACTGATATTTACTTTTTTTTACACAGAAATGCAATTAATATTATGCAGAATTGAGTTAAGCATTTTGGCCCAGCCCTCCACAACATTTTCTGATGCTCTTTTTTACAGTATAGCGATGTCTGTATTAACTAATGACTCCATTATTCCTATTTGGGACATGGAAGTAGGACATCAAACTGATCCGTGAGCTCTATTACTTGAAACTGACAGCTCCATTTCAGAAACAGCAGTTAATGATTTTTAAATGATTACGATGACAGCCCATAAATATTGATAGCGTTTTGGCTCAGGCTTGTTGTAATAATATATTCTGTGCATGCTCCGACTAGCAAACTCTCTATCAACGGTGTCTAAAATGGCCGTACCGCTGCGTATTAAAGATGGGATGAGACACAGTTTCCACGAGACGAGACACGTGATTGGGTCCATGAGAACTAATATGTAAATTAAGTTTTCAATTTTGGCCTCACGTTTTTTATTTGTTTGATTTCATAGTTTTGTTTTCATTCCAGCACTGGTTTTTGGAACTGTCAGAGATGTAACTCACCAACACGTGACACCATTTTTGTCCAATCCAAATGCAATCGCTTGAAAAAAAAAATCTCACAAGGTCATTTTTCTCTTGTGGCAATTTTGAGGCACAAGATGTTGTCCCATCCCTACTTCATATGCTTCAGGAGTTGGTGGCACAGTGGTTTGGACTCACCTCACTCCCAGAAGGTTTCAGGTTCAACTCCTTGGCTGCCTGGAGCTTTCTGTGTTTCCTTTTGGAAATGTAACGATATCCAAATTTCTCAGTACGATACTTTAACATCTCACGATACAATATTTACTGCAGTATTTTATGGAGGCTAACAAAAAAAAAGCCACTTTTTCTTCTTAAAATTCCAATACAAATTCTTGTTTCTATGGAGATGTCATTGCTCTGCCTGGGATGTTCCACAGTATGACATTAAACAGCTCTACCTCATATTTATCTACATGTGGTTTTATAGCTCAAAAATACCTAGAAAAACAGGCATTCTGACTGATCCACAGATCTGACCTGTAACTTGGTCTGGTTTGGTCTTCGTGAAGGATAGAAAGGTTTAATGCCATACTGTGAAACATTCCAGACAAAGTAATAACAAAAACATTTCCATGGAGAAAAACATTTGATAGACCCGACCCTCCACCAGAAGAGTTACTCAATACACCTTTAAGTCGTTTAATCCGTCTCTGGCGTCTCAGTCAACCAAAAATGTGTATTAGTCGACTCATTATTTTATTTAGATTATAAGGATTTGTATGAGAAAGGAAAGTGAAAGTGCAGATTTGACAGTGAATCATGAGTTTAATCTACATTTTTTCTTTTTTTTTTACAAAGAGTACAAACTTTCCTTGTACTCTCTGTTTACATAGCTTCTTTTGAATGAACTCCTGAGCGTTTGTAGTATAGAGTGCAGTTTGGGTCACATACACGGTGAGGTCTAGGTATGGCCCAATACCGATACTATAAGACTGTTTACCGTATTTTTCAGACTATAAGTTACTCTGGACTATAAATTGCACCAGCCAAAAAATGCATAATTAAGAAGAAAAAAACATATATAAGTCACACTTTATGGGGGAAATTTATTTTATAAAATCAGAGACCAGGAATCGACATTTCATCTTGAAAGGCAAGTTCTAGTAATAACAATAGAAGAGAGAACAACAGACTGTTAACGTCACATATGAACAAAGTTTAACAAACTCTCCATCTCACTCCAAATCACTAAATCCATTCAATTCTTCATCCTCGTGTCACTTTTGAGCAACTCCATGACCTCCGGAGGTAAACAAAGCGCCGCTTTCTCTTTTGTGTAGCGGTCATCACACTCAGTATCAGTTCCAGTTAGAATTATTCCGGCCTTCCTGAATCCCGATAGGATGGTTTTGGTTGTCACTTAAAATTTACGTTTTCAGTGGTACAGAAGTAATGGTGCGATTGACTGACATGATACAGACAGGACAGCGACTCTTTCTGCAGGACACATGTGCAGTAGAGCCAAGTGGTACAAAATAGTTGTAGCATTTTCATATATAAGTCGCAGGAAACACCCAAACCATAAAAAAGTGCAACCTATAGTCTGAAAAATATGGTACTTATTATAGTTTGTTCAAAAATGTTTGAGCTTTTAATACAAAGTTGTTCCATAATTACTTTAGAGGTAAATAAGAGCTATATTACATTATTTTTGTAATTATAGTATGCTTTATTTTTTAGGAAAATAAAGTCTATTTTTAGCCCCTGCACTGGTATTGGTAGATATCAGGTATCTTTGGTGGGGGATATGAGCAGTTGGGCTGGCAACCATTTTGTGTACTGTGGTCCAACGCAAGAAATGATCTGACGGAGGCATTTTGCCAAAACGTTATTTAAAAATAACAAAAGCATTTGGACGTTGGCCATCTGAGTGCGCTATGCATTTTGCTGCTCCTTGCATTTGCACCTCTACAAGAACTTTGGTGTGCGTTTTCTGTTTCATTAGATATCGGCAGATAGTTAAAGCCATGGTATCAGAATCAATATCAAAACTGAAAAGCTACATCAGGTCATAGATTATGGAAAGTTTGAAGAGTTTTTGCCACACCTCCTTTTTAGTTGACTAGTCAGTGAGGAGGACATGTATGTAGTTGACCAAGAATTTATTTAGACGTTTACAATGATTGTCCTGATCAAAACTAGGGATGTAATTGTGTTATAATTTTGGTAAAAATCTTCTCACAGTATATTGAATTACAAGTCTTTTTGCTTAAATTAATAGTTACGTGTTTTATATGTCTTTCTTTGTGATTTTAATGTCTTCTTATCTTCTTATGTTATTCTGTAAAGCACTTTGAATTACTGTGTGTATGAACTGTGCCTTGTCTTGCCTTGGTGCACCACTAGGGTTGGGTATCATTAAGAAGTTGCCCATACAATACAAACTTTGATACATGGGACCATGACACAATATATATCTCGATACAGTAAACTTTCAATTCAATACGATATATCTCAAATTGATTCTATACTGGTCAATAAAAAAGAAAGTCTAAATCATGGCTGTGATACTAAAAGTCTTTGTTAAACCACGTCTTTTGCAAATGTTCTCGAAACAATTTCCTCCTAACAAGCAACAAATCTGTAGCGCTGTAACAAAATAATTGAGTAAAATATACCAAAAAGTACTCTTGGAGATATATCAATCCAGCAGCCCACGATATCGATACTGTATCATCACATTAAACTATACGATATTTCGATATTTTTGCACCACTAGCTAAAAAACAGAGGGAACTACATAGACCATGATCCTTTGGTGTTGTCAGTGCAGACTACATGAAGAAATAGCTGTTATTAAGCACTTTTAAATCTTAATTCTTCATTTTATAACAGTACCAAAGACTTTTCCAAGGCTTGTAAAAGGAAAAGGTAGCATATTCACAGTTTTGTAAATATCCACAAAATGTTGCAATAAATATCAAACCGTGAGATGTATATGGTGAAAATATTATGGGATTTTGATATTGTTACATCCAAACCAAAACGAGCTCAAGATCTGGAGAGGGGTTTATTTCTGTCCTGTCAATGTGACTTTTTAAGTATCGATATCAGCTCAAATGAGTATCTAGTTTTGATACTAGTTTTAGTAATGATTAGTATGTGTTTACTTATTTTGGGACATAGATTGACTTGAAATAACATAACAGCATATAAAATTGTCACTATGATATGGATATTTTTGTTTTTGCTCATTTGTTGTGACCTAAACAAATGATCGATTAAGTAATATTGACATCCAGATTACATCAGCCTGTTCTCCACACTCATCCTATAGGCCTCTCTTCATCTCATGTTATCAGTGCATTTCCTGTGTCCGCCCAGTTTCCATGGAGACAAATGACACGAGGGCAGCTGCAAGCTCGAATCGCAGCATTAGCAGACTGCAGCGCTGTTATTTCAGATTGTCCTTAAACGCACCTGCTTCACTTCACCATGTGTCTCTGAGTTGGTGTGTATGGGGCTCCAGTTGTCTCAAGTTTGGGTGTTTTCACTGACACAAGCGAAAATATAGTAGTTAGCATTAGGATAGTGTTTCAAAAATATTGAACATCAGATACTAATTGATTCTAAAATTCTAAAACTAGTATCAAAACTAGATACTCATGAGACCGGGTTTCGAAACTAAAAAAGACATATTCAAAGGACAGAAATGAAGCTTTCCTGAATGTCTTTAGACTGATCTTGAGTATAAGAGCACATAGACTAGTATACACCCATGGACCATGATGGAACCTACCTGGACCACTGATTTCTGAATTATATGTATTGCTGAAATTGCATAGCTAAAATTTGATTGATTTAAATGCTTATTTGCATTGTAAATGTATAATTTTGATGCCTCATTTTGTTATGTTTTATAGGCATCTAACAGTACCTCATCTACAACTTGCCATGGCTTTTATATTTACAACATTTCTGGTGACTGCTAACATTAATCGCTCTCTGGCATTTTGTTTTACAAAAAGTAGCTCAGAAAAAGGTTGGAGATGCCTGTTATAAATTTTCACTGTATAACTTTTCTGATGGAGGGTCCATCATACACTTTTCTTCATAGAAATTTTATTGCTTTGTCTGGAATATTCCACGGTATGGCATTAAACATTTCTATCTTTATGGAGACCAAACCAGACCAAGTTACAGGTCAGATCTGTGGAGAGGGAAATCAGCTGGAAAGTCCCCTTGAATTGTACCCTGTATGAAATTAAGTTAGTTAATCTATATACATAAAAAAAAATGTAAGTGATTGCCACTACTATTTCAGAATTTTTTCTTACATATTTCAATGAAATACATAATTAAAACCTTCCTAAAAGTGATTCTGTAGCTTTCTAAGTTTCTTGTGCTTTCTTTGTTGCTCTGCTTGCAAATTATGTTCATGGCAAGCAGTTAAGGATATAATTAATAATTCTTCCTAAATGAACAGTTAAAGATGACATAGGACATGGGGAACAAGAAAAAAATATTTAAAATACGATTTCATAGTAAACATCTGTGAGCAAATGAGGATTATATTTGCTAAGATTGGTAAAATGGGATAAACAAGACGCAACAACGCCTGTTTTTCTTTCTTTTGAGCTATAAAACTACCTGTGATTGAATAAATGTAAAGCAATGTAGTAATATGAGTCCGGTATCCGAGTGTTTATAGCCAAGGCTAATTCACAGCACCAGTCCCTATAGGAGGCTTTTAACAGATCACATTTCACTACAGATGCAGTGTTAATACGTTTAACAACAATAAATGCACCAATAAATACAGTGAAGAATGTGTGAAGGAAAACAAATATAGCAAATCAATATTCTGTGCTCTGTATGCTCCACTGTGTTTTTAAACTCCATACACCTTCACTAAAATCATTTGGATGATTTCTGCTCAACAAAAGGTAAAAAGTAGCTGTTAATGAAAATTTGTGTCTGCTCGCTCCTTCTGAGTGCACAGAGAGCTACGAGAGCTGCTCAATTTAATGGCCCAATGAAAGGTAATGAAAACCGAGACATTTGCATCACTTCATAAAAAAACCCAGATGGCCAGGACAGGATGTGGAAAACAGATATGTCCGGGGGAAAACGGACGTTTGGTCACCCTACGCTACACACAGCAACCTATATTCGGTTTGCAATCAACGAAATTCTTAATGATCAGTTATCGATTAATCGACTAATCATGCCCATCCCTAATCATCACATTAAACAATACGATATATCGACATTTCAATATTGCACACCCCTAGTGAAGATCACACGAGTCCATTTTGTGTAATATGGGACCTTTAATCCTTTAATTGTACTGATGCAGTGAAATTCAGTCCGGCGTTTCTTCAGAGCTTCTGTTTTCACCGAACACTGAAGCTTTAGATCCTGTTTATCCAGTGACTGATTTTCTGAAACCAAAACATTCAAAATGGCGGCTGCAGATTGCCATAGCAGCAGATTCGGATACAGAGTTTATTTCACTTCACACGTTTGTTTGGGAGATTACACAACACTTTCCAGTTTCATTTTGAGAACAAGTTTAAAGCAGACCAATTATGCAAAATACTCTTTAGAGGTTGTAACTGTATGGTATAGTTATTCTTTCTAGGCACACTGTATAACTTTTTTGGTAGAGGGTCTGTCACTTGCTTGACTCCTTGTTTTTTCCTGAAATGTTCTACAGTATGGCATTTTATTGAACTGTCTCCATGGAGACAAACAGTCCACTTCACCAGGTCAAGTTACACGTCAAGATCTGTGGAGAAAGGACCTGCTCTCTGTAATAGTTCATGTCTTTGCTGTAGTTTAGAGAAGAAAAAAAAAACTGAATAGATAGAAGACATATGTGTTTAATGCCACACTGTGGAACATCTCAGGCTAAACAATAACCAGACCAGCAGATGGCACACCCTCCACCAGAAAGTTACACAGTGCTCCTTTTAAGTTACTCTTACTTCTTGAGTAGTTGTTTTCCCAAATTACGTACTTGAATAATTTCTTGAATACTACTACTTATTACTACTACTACTACTACTACTACTCCTACCACTGCTGCTGCTACTACTACTAGTACTATTACATTACTACTACCGCTATTACCACTATTACTACTACTACTATTACTACTACTCTTCTACTACTACTACTACTACTACAACTCCTACCACTGCTGCTACTACTACTACTACTACTACACTCTACCACTGCTGCTACTACTACTACTACAACTCCTACCACTGCTGCTACTACTACTACTACTACTACTACTACTACTACTACTACTACTACTACTACTACTACTACTACTACTTACTACTTCTACTACTTACTACTACTCACTACTACTTCTACTACTACTACTACTTCCATTACTACTATTACTACTAATGATATTACTACTACTACCACTACTACCACCACCATCACCACCACCACTACTACTACTACTACTACTACTAGAATAATATTATTTTTAAAGTAACGTAACTTTTATTTGAGTTGACTTTTTAGCTACTCCACCTCTGATAGTACATCTTCTGTAGTAGTCTTTTTTTTTTTTTTTCAAACTCATGTCTGTGTGTGTGTGTGTGTGCGCGCGTGCATGTGTGTGTGTGTTTGTGTGTGCGAGCATGTGTGTGGCCTGCTCCCTCCGTCTCATCCTCTTTTATGGTCTGGTGTTGTGACAGTTGTTTCACTCGGAGCTGAAGCAGTTTTGTGGAGAGCAGCTGCTTCAGACTCAGAGGCCGATGATACACAAACGCAATTCAGGACAAACGAATGACTCCCGAGAGGTTTCTGTCGCTCAAAATGGCACTGAAGCCGTTTCATTATTAAACCGTTATTAATATAAGTGAAAAAGAGGGTAATTTACGTCTATGGAATATAACTGCTAATACATAACAAACAGATTCAGATCACCATGTTACCTTTTATTGTTTTGAAAATAAGCCTCATAATTGCCTGAAACAATATATTCAAGGTGCATTGTGTAACTGTTCTCCTTTCTATTCAGCCTTTGTTTCATTACAGGTGATTTTATAGTTCAGAAACACTCGCCACTCCACCGAACTGATCTGTACCTTAGCCTGCTTGCCTCCATGGAGATAGAGAAGTTTAATGCCGTATTGTGAAATATTCTAGGCTGAACAGTCGAGTACATCTAACTGGAGACTAGCATGTAGTGTACCCTCTCCAAGAAAAGTTACGCAGTGCACCTTTAACATAGGTTTTATTTTTGATGCTCTAAGACCTCTCTCCCTTTGCTCTCTGCGCTAAGTCACCCCCCTTCAGAGCATTATCACATTAAATTCAGTTTGCATCCTGCTAATGGAACTATTGCACATCGCATCTTTTTTGTGAAGTTGTTCTGTACAGTTTTGTATCATGCTTTTGTATATTTATAGAGAAATGTTGTGTCATAGAATATAGCATGTTTTTGATGAGGGAACACAATGTTATAACGTGGTAGAAGGCTCCTAAAAATCAATTTTACACAACACTCCCCCTTTATACTGGCTTTATAGTTTATAGTTGTTGTTTTTTTTTACTTGAGTTTAGTTTATAAGAAACCAGAGATATTTTCTCTTTTTTATTTATACTGTCTTTGATTTGGGAGGGTTGATATACTAGTAGGTGCTAATATCTAGCCAAACTGGTGTCACCTAGTGCCTTCGCTCAATTTCATTTCTCTCCGGCGACTAGGTCAGGAATCGGAATACAGTAGACGGTTTGCAAGAACCCAGAAAGTTGTAGACCATGCACCGGCCAATCTGACAAGAGCTGTGAGGCCATCACGTCAAACTCAAGCGCCTGTCTGGGTTCCTTTTGTGGTACAGCACAACAGTAAACAAAGCGTCGAGATGGATGTAGACAAAGACAGACATTCTGTGTTGGCAACAATTCCCGAGATCGAGCATTTTCACATTCTACTTTGTTTGCTGTTGTGCTGGAAATTACTTGGACACCACTGAGCGTTATGGCGCATTACATACGTCACGACCAAATAGCAGCGATTGCTTAAATTTAAAAAAAGTACCCGTCTACAGTCAACGAACGAATCCTAATGCTGCGAGGTCAGACGGTTTCCACAAAGTGAAACCGGCTGATGAATCAGACTAGCTAATATCAGTGTCAGGGATAATAATTCAGTTTTATATAGTTTTTTCTGCTAAAGTTGTATTTAATTGATTTCATGTTTTTAAACATTGCAGTTTTGAAACCTCATTGTCCTTTGTGAATGTACCCAATACCTTTTTAAAGGTGCTCTACCAGATTTTTACTGTCCTGTCCTAAGAACATGAAAAACATAACTAGTTCTTTGGATCTCTGCAAACTGTTTACAAAGTCATTCCTCGCTGACCTTATGCATTCTGAACATCTCTATTGTGTACAGAGACTATTAGTCTCTGTACACAATAGCTCTGTAATCCTCACTGTGAGCGTCACTACTTCCTGTCCTAGTTTATCTCTATGAAGTTTTTTTTGTAGCATGCTAAGATGCACTTCCTGTTTATCGGACAATAACACACACACAGACAGTACACAGTGGGCTAGTCAAGCTTATTTATTAATAGTGGTGGATGAAGATCTCAATTTTGTTAAGTAAAAGTACAGGTACAGGTTAGTTACTCAAGTAAAAGTAAAAATACCACATAAAAAAATCTGCTCATGTAAATGTATCAAAGTACCTGTTTAAACATGTATTTAAAGAGTAAGAAGTAAAAGTATTTTCCTGAGATTTTTGAACAACTGAAAGATGAAATGTAGTGATTTTGATAAAGTATTTAGCTGATTTTAAGTGATTCAGTTGATTTCTTAATTTTTCTAGCTGTTTTTCAAATTAATGTGTTAAAAATAAGCCTCCATTTCAGTAGGTCTCACACCATAAAGAAAAGTACTTTTTACTTATCAGTCCAGATCTAAAATGTAGTGGAGTAGAAAGTACAGATAACTGCTCTCAAATGGAGTGAAGTAAAAGTATCCACTCTTAAATATACTGAAGTAAAGTACAGATACCTAAAATTTGTACTTAAGCATTGTACTTTTACTTGTGTACTTTGTTACCTTCCACAAAGCAAATTTAAAAACAACCACAGCTGAACAAAGTACTGTACAAAGACAATACAAAGTGCAAGATAATACATACGAAAACATAATAAAATAAAACAATACAAATGTCCCACTTAGCTTGTGTTAAAAAATATTAAAATTTAAATATAATAAAATGTTTAAAGATAATATTTCGCTGCTTATACCATATATCTGGACTGGGACAAGCCTCACAGTGTCTGTGAGTATCTTAACTTTGTCTAATTACTTTATACTTTTATTACACTAGTATAAAACCATTAATATTGCTACTACTTATTCACCCAGTCTCTCTCTGCTCTGTCTTTCTCTGCCACAGCTCAGAGCACTTCTCAAACTCCTTTTTTTAGACTTTTATTTTGAAGGAGCCCCTGGGGTCTGTCACTTTCACTCACAATAGAAAAAGGGGTCAGGAGATGCAAAAATAACCCGTAGGACGACCTCAGTGTTTCGAATGACAATAGCTCTCCGTTCACAAAGGAGTCAATGGGGCCAGGTCACATGAATGCCACTGATGTTGAAGTATTTGAAGATACTTTGAATAAGTTGTGAAAAAGAGCAGCTTTTTGCATTTGTGTGGAGTAAGCTCGGTTCATTTAAAAGGTAAAAGGTGGAGAGGAAATCTGTGTGTTTGGTTTAGGATAAAGATGAATAGAGAAACTTAATCTGGCCACACCTTCAGATTTTGGGTGTGTTGGAGTTTGTGTTGAGTTTAAATGGAGGCACAGGTGAATAAGTGAACATATGGGAGGAGTCAAGAAATTTAGAAACAATGCGAAAATATAGACCTGGCTTTAAAGGGCCCATATTAGCCTATTGTCTGATCTAATGTTGTTTCCTCATCACAACCAGACCTGGAGTTGTGTTTTTGGTGAATGGTCATAATAGTCCCATAACACACAAACACACACGATAAAATATGTATTCGGGTGTACTGTATTATTTCACACGTACGAAAAATCTGTGACCACTGAGGGGCAGACGCAACCTCGAAAAGACAATGATCTCTCTTGAAGTTGATTTCTGCTTGCGCAAGAGTCATTTCTGAACTCTCGAGGATGTTTTCTGTGAGCTCGTCTGCGTGGTGGATTTCTGAATCCGTGTATCATTCGTTCATTCGTTTTTCAAAATAACGAGGGGGGGGGGGATCAGACGTCATTTCGGTTAATTTGAAGTTAAATTTCACAATAAAATGTAAATGTTTTATCTGCAATACAATGTGATGTTATAGAATTTTACAGAAATTTTGAGAGCCTTTAAAATTATGATAGATGAACTAAAATGTCACCTTTTTATTTTAGAAAGTTGGAACATATTCTCATTATAGCCCCATGTCTGTCTGGTCATATATCCACTCTTGTTTTGTCTCCTCTGATGATTGACGGGCCGCATCCAATTTCAGAAACCAGAACTGGCTCCTTTCTGCCTCAAAAGTGCATTTGTTAAGTTTAGGGACTAGAGTTACAGCTGCTCTCCTAAGCCCCATTTAAAGGTGTATGTTCAGTGAAATATAGCGCTTTAAGAACATTACTGCCCAGAAGAACCACAGAAACTTGAGAGGAGGAAGTGGGTTTGTTGAGCTATTGGTAAATGTTTCATGGCAAGTTTTTAATATTTAGTCAGAACTTTGTACCTTTGGGAAGCTAGTATTGTTTTGTACTGACATTTGAAACTCAGCGCAGTGGTTAAAGGGCCCATATTAGCCTATTTTCTGATCTTATCTACCTGCTTGTCAAAGCCTGATCCCATCAGATCTCAGAAGCTCCGCAGGGCCGGGCCTGGTTAGTACTTGGATGGGAGAACACTGGGAAAATCAGGGATGCCAGTCGCAAAAACTGTTGTTGCGTCCTTAGGCAAGGCATTTCACTCACACTGCTTAGTATGAAAGTGGTGTGTCTGAGTGATGGTGGTGGTCGGAGGGACCGATGGCGCAGATTGGCAGCCGCGACTTTGAACGTCTGGATAAGCACTAGTAGTAGTAGGAGGAGCAGTAGTTGTAGGAGTAGCGGTAGTAGCCTTAGTAGTAGTAGCAGTAGCAGTAGTAGTAGCAGCAGTAGTAGTAGTAGCAGCAGCAGTAGAAGTAGTATTAGTAGTAGCAGCAGTAGCAGTAGCAGCAGCAGCAGCAGCAGTAGCAGCAGCAGCAGTAGTAGTAGTAGCAGCAGCAGCAGTAGCAGCAGTAGCAGTAGCAGCAGTAGCAGTAGCAGCAGTAGCAGCAGCAGCAGTAGCAGTAGCAGCAGTAGCAGTAGCAGCAGCAGCAGCAGCAGCAGTAGTAGCAGCAGCAGCAGCAGCAGTAGTATTATCATTATTATTATCTAACAGGTGATTGAACCCCTCTAGAAAAGTTACCCAGTGCACCTTTAATATCCGGTTTTGGGTAAAATAATAAAAACCAGGCCTATATATTAGCGCAAATATATCATCAGAGCTTTGGCCATCAGTTTCTCTGGATTCCAGAATCATTACTATGGACATCAGCCATGAAAAAAACATATCTGCCCATCTCTAATTAACCTTCAGTACTGATAACTGAGTAAAACATCTGCCTCCCCTCTCCTCTCCAGATCCTCGTCACTGTGACAAAGACAGCAGAGATAGAGCCTGCCTCATAATTTGTCTCATTAGACCTTCATTAGTCTCTTCAGGATCCTGTGGCTCTGAAAAGCTTTTCTCAGACTCGCTCCAGACTCTTGAGGTTCAGCTCCAACCACAGTTCTCATTGTGTAAGATTTACTGTATATGGTGGCAAATCGAAGGCTTCTATCTGCAGTTTACATGCTCTACTTTCTTGATTTAAAGGTGTTTTTTATTTGTACCTTTTCACCTGCTTGCTTTTATGGATATGTCATTGCGCTGCCTGTAATGTTCTAGTCTGATTCATCAGACGGTTTCACTTCCGTCTGACCTCGCAGTGTTAGATTATTTTTTTGGTTATTTTTTTGTAGTACTATACAGATGGAGTCGTTAAAGGTCAAACAAGTAACTTCTACCACTAATCAGAGATACAAGCTAATTCGTATTTCATTCTTCTTTAATGCAGCTTATGTTTTTTTTTAAAGGAGCGCTGTGTAATTTTTCTGGTGGAGGGTCCGTCAAATCTTTTTCTCCATGGAGATGTTATTGCTTTATCTGGAATGTTTCACAGTATGGCATTAAACCTTTCTATCTTCATGGAGACCAAACCAGACCAAGTTACAGGTCACATCTGTGGAGAGGTGACCCCGCGCACAGTCAGAATTTTGTTTCTAGGTATTTTTGAGCTATAAAACCACCTGTAATCGATTAAATGTAAGGTAGAGCTGTTTAATGTCATACTGTGGAACATTACAGGCAGAGCAATGACATCTCCATAGAAACAAGATGTTGAGGGACCCCCAACCAAAAAGTTGCACACATACATTTTAACAATATTGTGCATTTAGAATATGTTTTTGGGCATAATCTTGCTTCAGACCTACATAACATTCTACCCAAAACAGTCATATCACCATGGAAACAAGCAGGTGGTGAAGAAAAGTTGAAGAAAAGTTGCATAATAGACCTTTAGAGCTAAACTAGGCCTGTGACTTACACTTCTGCCTTTGGCTATGAGAGCAGGTCTTATTATAGATGCTGTACGTCTGAAAACACTGTGAAATAGGTCAGGACAACAGCCTAGGATCCTTAGAGTTAAGTGCAAAATGTTAATTTTGTTTTGATTTCAGACTTTACTACATTTTGCTACATGTTTTCTAGTTTTGTCAATTTTGATTTAAGTTAAAAATTCTGCTTCCTTATTAGACACAGGTAGCAGATATGGCATATGGGAAATCAGCTGGAAAGTCCCCCAGGCTGGAAGGTCCCCCTGTATTATACCCTTTATGAAACTAAGTGTGTTGCACTTCTTACAAATTATGTTCATGGCAGTTAAGGAAGTTAAGGAAATAATTTATATTTCTTCCCAAATCAACAGTTACAGATGCTATAGGACATGGGGAACTAGTAAAAATAATTTAAAATATGATTTCATAGTAAACTTCTGCAAATGTTATATTGATGTCACATACTGAAAAATATGTGCTACTTCGGGAAGATTGGTAAAATGACATAAGCAAGCAGAGGTGGGACCAAGTCGTTGTTTTGCAAGTCTCAAGAAAGTCTGTGACCTCAAGTCCGAGTCAAGTCCCAAGTCAAATACAGGCAAGTCCAAGTTGAGTCTCGAGTCACTGGCCCATAAGTCCAAGTCCAAGTCGTCTGCTTTGAGCTTCAAGTCATTTCAAGTCTTTAAACCAAAATACCAAATATAGCTTAGATTTTTGCAATTTATTTGACTTTTAAGATAAATTGTACTTAAAAAAAGAATCATTGTATATTTGTATATGAGTATTTAGTATTTGTGTAAATTAATTGGGTTAATTTTTCCTTTTTAAATGTCTTGACAAGATCTTAGTGTGAATAATTATGATCAGAATAGAAAATATTCAAATTTAAAAGTGCTTTTCAAGTCTTCTCAAGTCAGCGGCCTCAAGTCAGAGTTAAATCCCAAGTCACTGACTTTCAAGTCCAAGTTGAGTCCCAAGTCTTAGTCCATTTTATCAAGTCAAGTCTCAAGTCCTAAAATAGTGACTCAAGTCTGACTTGAGTCCAAGTCACAACTTGCAAGTCCCCACCTCTGTAAACAACGCCCAACATTTTTTGTCTCGCTACATTCACATTTCATTTTATTATGATATCGAATGATGATTTTTTTTTTAACTCAATACATCACAGTGACACGACTGACTAAAGCCCAGCAAGAATGTCCCCCCTCTCCCGGGCACAGCAGTTACCCTTGTGCCGCCCAAGAGAAGGGGGCACTCGTAGACAATGGGATGCTTGTGCTGGGACTTTCAAGTCAGGGGGATGCTCGAGCAGTATTCGGCATATGTTACCTAGCAACTATAACGTAATCAAACAAGAGTTATGATCAGACTAATACAGATAAACGCCAACACCTTTATTTTGAGATTTGTAATTTTGATTTAAGTTAATAATTTTACTTTCTGGTTGGACACGGGCAGCAAATATGGCATATGTTACCTAGCAACTATGACATAAACAAACAAATAACTATGATCAGACTAATACAGGTAAATGTCAACACCTTTATTTTGTTGAATGAAGGTTTAAGCGGGCAGAAAAATAGCTTCCTTGTGTGTGAATTGCCTTTGAATTCTCCGGTGGAATTTGCTGTTTAACTGTCACATTACAGATTTGTTGACCTGGTTTATGGTTCATATCTCTGTAAATACCGGGCCTATCCACAACATCAGTTATTCTCTGTCAGTATGAATAAACAAAAGTGAAATCTCAGAAAACGGGGCCATTATTCAACCCCAAAGACTTGAGTGTTGTCAGTGAAAAATACTTCTTTGAGCCAAAAGATTAATATGACAAGTTTTTGGAGCTGATCCCAAACAAGTACTGAGAAGGTTCAACATTGATGGGATGATCTGAAACTATTATAATCCTGTTCCCTCCTCAAAAACAGACCTGGAGTTGTGTTTTGTTTTATTTACACATGTTTGATTAATCCTTTATTATTCGTCTGTCTACATCTCCAAAGCTCAAAATGCTCGGTCCCACCTTGTGAGGTCATGAAGCGGTACTTTTCATGTCAATAGCTACCTTTTACTTTTAGTTCAGCAGGTACAGGCAATTCCAGGTCTGAAATTATCCAAATGATTATAGTGGGGCGCTTCCTATATTACTAGGGATGTAACGATATCCACATTTCTCAGTACGATACTTTCACGGTATACATCTCATGGTACGATATTTATTGGAATATTTTGTGGAGGCTAACAATCTAATAATAATTAATCTAAAGAATTAAGTTGTAAAGTGCTTAAAAACAGTTATTTCTTCATGTATTAGTAATCTGCACTGAAAAGGAGCAAAGGATCATGGTACGTATATGTAGTGCTCTGGGGTTTTTTTTTAGCTATAACGCTGCACCATAACTAGGGATGTAACGTTAACCAAAATATCCTGATATTGTATCGTCAAAGTTCTCACAATAATATTGTGGACTGACACAATATATCGAATTACAAGTCTTTTTGCTTAAATTAAGAGTTATGGTGCAGCAATAGCTTAAAAAAAGACACAGGTAACTACATAGACCATGATCCTTTGCTCCATTTCAGTACAGACTACAAGAAGAAATAACAGTTCTAAGCACTTTTAAGTCTTAGTTCTTTGGATTAAGTCTTGTCAAAGCATTATAAGACGAAAGTATCATATTAACAGTTTTGTTTGCCTCCACAAAATATCTCAATGATGATGTATATCGTGAAAATATCGTACAGAGAGATTGGATATTGTTACATCCCTAATCGTGAGCCTACCCACTATATCGTGAGCTTCCCTACGATATCGCAATAAATATCGTACCGTGAGGTTCATACCGTGACAAAATTGTATCGTGAGACTTGGATATTGTTACACCTCCTAACCATAACTATTAATTCGAGCTGAGAGACTTGTAATTTGATATATTGTGATGACCCACGATATTATTGTGGGACTTTTGATGATACGATATCACTATATATTTCGGTTATTGTTACATCCCTATATATTACCATATGACATCACAAGTTGGAACATTGTGTTTTCTGTTTGAGAGAAGAACTCAGCGTTAATATGCAGGGTTTGTGTGTTAGAGGTGCATTGTGTAACCTTTTCTGGTGGAGTGTCCGTCAAATGCTTTTCTCCATGGAGATGTTATTGCTTTGTCTGGAACAGGGGTCTCCAACCTGTAGCTCTTCACTCCCTTTAAAGTAACTCACCAGTCAAGGGATTTCAGAATTCTGTGTATTGTGTTAAATAAGAGGAAATATATATATGGTTAAAGAAGAGCTTGAAATGGTACAAAGGAAGAAACTGAACAGTCAGAGGTTAAAAAAAAGATGAAAGATACAAAACACAAGTTCAAGCTCTGCCAAATCTATCTGTCTGCCAAAGGTGGACACTTTCATGAATCAAAAGTTTAGAATATGTTTTGGTCAACAGTAAACAGTAAAAAAAACTAGAAAAAGTGTGGTATGGTGTTCTAAAACTTTTGACCGGTAGTGTATGTTTCATAGCAATCTAACTGTTCCCCGTCAAAGGCTTGCTGTTATATTTAATTTATTTCTATGCAACTCCTCAAATTAGTAGCTCTCTGGCATTTTCATTTTGTAAAGGCTCACTAAAGTAAACAGGTTGGAGATCCTTGGTCTGGAATGTTTCACAATATGGCATTAAACCTTTCTATTACGGAGAAAAATTATCTCAATAATATCGTGGGCTGTCACAACATATTGAATTACAAGTTCCTTTACTTTAATGTCTTGTTTTATGATATAATAAACATAGGACACTACATATCCCATGATTCATTTCAGCACAGACAAAATAAAGAGATCAGTTTTTTTACTTGAATTCTTGGGATTATGATGGAAATAATTCACACCAAAATCTTGTCACTGTATTTTAAAAGCAAAAAAGTGTTCTATCTACAATAATAGTAGCCTTTCCAAAATATTGCAGTAGATATTGTACCGTGAGATGCATATCATGAAAATATTGTATCGAGAGATTTGGATATCGTTACTTCCCTGCTTTCTATCTTCATGGAGACCAAACCAGACCAAGTTACAGGTCAAATCTGTGGAGAGGCGACCCCGCTCACAGTTAGAATGTCTGTTTTTCTTGGTATTTTGGCGCTTTAAAACCACTTGTTATTAAATTCATGTAATAGAATCAAGAAGGTGACAGACCCCCAAACAAAAAGTTCCATAGTGCACCTTTAAAAATGTGTGAATGAAACAAAACACAACTCCAGGTCTGTTTGTGATGAGGAAACAACATAATAACAGATGAGAAAATGGCATAATATGAGCCAGTCTGTGTATCATTCATTGATTAGTTTTTCAATATCAAACCAAAAATAAGAAAATGAAAAAAACAACTATTTTCTTCATTATTTGCCTCCAAAACCAAAATGAAAAAATGGATAACGGATAAAGGACTGAGACCGGGACTGAGACCGGGACTGAGACCGGGACTGAGACCGGGACTGAGACCGGGACCGAGACCAGGACTGAGACCAGGACTGAAAACGGTTTAGTCCTGGTTTAGTCCTGGTTCAGTCCTGGTTCAGTCCGGCATCGCAGTTTAAGTTATGGAAACGGGAAACGGCTGTTTTTTGGGGGGAGTTTTTTTGGTTTTGTTGACAAACAATAAAGAAAATAGTTGTTTTTTAATTTTCTTATTTTTAGTTTTATATTGAAAAACGAATGATATACGGATTCGGGCCCTTTAATATTTTTCTTATTCAGTAAAGCACTTTGAGTTACTTTGTGTACAACCCAAACGTTTCCTTTCCGCTGGTGACTCCTCGTGCCCTGTTGAACTCTGCTCATCCTTCCACATTTCAAACAGTGAAAGGACCCAGGCCACGCCCCTCTCTTTATCACCTCTCCTCCAGTGACACCACCACATCCATCACGGCCGCCTCTATTCTGATCCCACGCTAAAGACGAGTCCCCGTTTCCCCGGAGACGAGAGCGGCGCGGAGGAGAACGTGAGACGGGAGGCCAAACGAGTTTAGGAGAAAACACAGTAATCCAATACGGCCGCCATTATGTCAGGGTGAAGGAGGGGAGAGAGATGATTAGGTCTGGCACAGTTTAGAGCAGGACCAACACAGTAATGTATATGAGGAGGGAGGGGTGTGCATTACAGCGACCCCTGGTGGTTAGAGAGACGTGAACTCCCTATTGGAATCGAAATTGCAGTTTGAAATGTCCCAATTAGCTACATGTAAAGTCTGGTATTAAAGGGGCCATGTTACGCTATTTTCTGATCTATTTTCTAATGTTTCCTCATCACAAACAGACCTGGAGTTGTGTTTTGTTTCATTCACATGTTTAACACACAAACCCTGCAGATTTAGGCTGACAAACACACTTGAAGTTGTGTTTTGTTTCATTCACACATGTTTGAGTTCTTCTCTCAAAATGAAAACATTCTGTTCCACTTTGTGATGTCATGTGGTACTACAGAAAGTGCTTCACTGTGTTTTTAAACTCCATACACCTTCAGTCAAATCATTTGGATCATTTTAGGCCTGGAAATTCCATTCGCTACTGAATTAAAAGTTAAAAGGTAGCTGTTAACTTGAAAACTATCACTGCATGACATCACAAGATGGAACAGAGCAAAACACAACTCCAGGTCTGTTTTTGAGGAGCAAACAACATTATAACACAGCTTAAAGCTCAAAGAGTCCATTTTGTGTAATATAGCAGTGGCCCTTAACCCCCAGAAAGAATAAATAACTTACATTATTTCAGTTTTATTTACTATCAGAGTCTGAACAATGTTTTATTTTGAAAAATGACCAAATTCTCTTCCTTACATCCATCTATGCCTCACTCTTGACTCACTCTGTATTAGGGGTGTGCAAAAATATCGAAATCATATCCTTTAATATAATACAGTATCGATATTGTGGGCTGTTGTATCAGTATATTGCCAAGAGTGTTTTTTTGGTATATTTTACAAAATTATTTTGTTACCACGCTACAGTTTTGTTGCTTGAACAGAGGAAGGAAACTTGTTTATGAAACACATTTGACATTTTCACAGTTTTCATGATTAAAATTATCATGTTTTATATGAATTTTGCACAAGAAGTGGTTTAACAAAGACTTTTAGTATCACAACCATAATTTAGCCTTTATTTTTTATTGAATCGTATCAAATCAATTTGAAATATATCATATCAAATCGAAAGTCCTCTGTATCAAGATATGTATCGTATCATGGCCTATGTATCGTATCGGCAGCTTCTTAATGATTTTCAGCCTTACTCTTGGTACATGTGAAGACGCTTGTCTCGGTCACGTGATACATTAACGCTAATATTAAACCCACAAGCTGCAAAATGAAAAAACAGACGTCTTTGGAAGTGTTTATTATTATATTTACAAAATACAACCGTTTTTCTGTTGGGTGTATCATTTTATTTTGTCGTATTTATCCGCCACACTTTAAATGCCGGTTCATGAAAATATTGTCTGACATTAAACGGATCCGTGGCGCAAAAAAGTTTGGGGACCGACACTTTCTGTATAAAAGCTGCTAACCCTGTAGTTTGGACCTCTACAAGGATTTTTTGTGTTATTTTAGTTCCATATTTCAGTTTTCTCTCAAATGTTAAAGCTCCTGGGAGTGTTAAAATGTGCAGATTGAACAGAAATCTACTTTTAAAACCTAAACCAGACAAATATTCCAAGATCAGCTATACTTGACATTTCTGAAGGCCAAAAGTTTTATTTTTCAAGGTTGACTGTGTAACTCCTGCTTGTCTCAGTGGAGATGCTATTGCTTTCCCTGGAATGTTTCACAGTATGGTATTAAACTTTTCTATCTACATGGAGACCAAACCAGACCAAGTTACAGGTCAGATCTGTGGAGAGGCGACCCCGCTCACAGTCAGAACGTCTGTTTTTCTAGGTATTTTGAGAAGTAAAACCACCTGTAATTGAATACATGTAGTAGAGCTGTTTAAAGTCATACTGTGGAACATTCCAGGCAAAGAAATGGCGATGAACCAAAAAGTTACATTGTTTTGTTTCTGAAGGCAGAAAGTTTTATTTTTTAAAGGTGCATTGTGTGCAAATTTTCTGGTTTAGGATCCTCTTCGTTCTTGTCTCTATGGAGATGTTATTGCTTTGTCTGGAATGTTCCACGGTATGACATTAAACATACACTTCTGTCATTTTGTCATTACGTGTGTGTTTCTGTTGCTCAAAAACACAATATTCCATAAATGAATAGGTGAATAGGGGCACCTCTCCACAGATCTGAACTGTAATGTAGCGCCGTGCTGTAACCTGCTTGACTCCCTCGTGATAGACAAGTTTAATTTTTACTGTGGAACATTATAGACAAAGCAATAACGTTTCCATGGAGACATACAAATAGCAAACCAAATGCACTTTTAAATGGTACTTCTTTGTGTTGTCTGCATTTGACCCATCCTTCTCTGTCTCGGGGTTAATCCTGACAGGAGCAGTGTAGTGGGACCCGTCTCTAGATCTTGTGAGAAAGCTGTTCTTAACCAGTAAACCAGCAACTTTTAAACACATTGTAATGATTTCCCAAAGAATTAAGATAAAAAAGTGTTTTGAAATGTTTTCACAGTGGCTGCTCTGAAACAAAGAATCGCGGTCTTGGTTTCTCTGCTTTTTTAACATCCTGCGACAAACAATATTGTGAGGTTTAGATTTTTCTCAGAATCACAATATCACGTATCTAACTTTCTGTGGTTTAAAGGTACATTGTGTGACTTTTCTGGTGGAGGGTCTGTCAAACACTACATTCTCTGTGGAGATGTTTTTGCTTTGTCTGGAATGTTTAACAGTATGGTGTCTGTCTTCATGGAGACCAAACCAGACCAAGTTACAGGTCAGATCTGTGGAGAGGCAACCCTGTTCACAGTCATAATTTTGTTTTTCTAGGGAGTTTTGAGCTATAAATCCACCTGTAATTGAATAAATGTAACGTACAGCTGTTTAATGTCATACTGTGGAACATTCCAGGTAGAGCAATGACATGAAAAGCTGAAGAGTTATTTAGTGCATCTTTAAATCAACCATTTTGTGATTTTGTGATTTATTTATGTGTTATACAAAATAAATTGAGTACAAAATAGGCTTGCCATAACACATTTTGAAGTGCACTATGTAACTTTCCTGGTTGGGGGGTTCATTGCCTGCTTGTTGCTATGGAGATGTCATTGCTGTGCCTAGAATGTTCCACAGTATGACATTAAACAACTCTTCTTTATATTTATTCAATTACAGGTGGTTTTAAAGCTCAAAAATACCTAGAAAAACAGACATTCTGACTGTGAGTGGGATCGCCTCTCCACAGATCTGACCTGTAACTTCATGTGGTTTGGTCTCCATGAAGATAGAAAGGTTTAATGCCATACTGTGAAACATTCTAGACATAACATCTCCATGGAGAAAAGCATTTGACAGACACTCCACCAGAAAATTTTCATATCCCTTGTTGTACATACACGACCAGTCAAAAGTTTTAGAACACCACACTTTTTCTAGTTTTTTACTGTTTACTGTTGACCAAAACGTATTCTAAACTTTTTATTCATGAAAGTGTCCTTCTTTGGCAGACATAAGAGCTGAACTCACTTGTGGCTCGGTTCTTTTTACAATAGAAATCAAATATTCTTCAGAAAGTTCTTCCAAAGTCTGTTGCAGAAGTTCCCATAAATGTGTGGCACTTGTAGGTTGCTTCACTCTTCTGTCCAGTTCATACTAAAACCAGCTCGGTGGGGCTTAAGTCTATAGACTGTGCTGGACACTCCATGTTTTCAAGCTCACCATCTTGTTCTTTTTTCCTGAGTATTTACCTTTGTACCATTTCAAGCTCTTCATTGGACTTGCACGATGTTGTTTTTGCATGAACACCACACCCCCTTTTTAGTCTTTAAGCACAGTAAGTTTCGAGTCAACTACAGATTTAAATAAACTTCCCTAACTATATTTTGTTTTTTGTCTTTCAGATTGGAGCCTCTTTACCTCACTCGCCCATAATCCTTTTACCCATCAGCCCCTGCTCCTGTTTCCAAGATAGATTCCCTGCGCAGTAAGGTGGACCTGCTGGCTCTGCCCCTGGCTCTGTCCATCTCCTCGTCTCTGTCTCTGTCGGAGCGAAAGGGGGCCCTGCGGGGGGGCACAGGGGGGGCTCCAACCGCCCACTCCAAACCCACTCTCATCATGGACAACGAGTCTCAGTACTCGGGATACTCATACAAGTCCTCCCACTCACGGAGCTCCCGGAAACACAGGTGAGGCAAAGGAAGGAGGAAGGTACAGACTGTATTTTAGACCATGTTATAATGCCACCTCTATGGAAGATCATTTGTTTTGTTAGATTATGAATTTTAAATGCCGATGGATTTCTCTCTTTGAATTTTTTAACTCCGAAAAAACATGTTTGAATTTATTTTTATTTTGAATATTAGCTGCTGAAATTTTAAGTGTACTTTTTAATATAAATAAAATAATATACAACAAATCACCTTTTAAATATTCAGCACAAATATTTTCAAGCCCTCAAATTCAACAATCAAAATTCAGAGTGTGAAATTCGGAGTGAAAAAATTCACAGGAAAATCCAAGATGCAAACACCTAAGGAATCGATCCAAAGTGATTAGATCTAACTTAATAACTTAGTTTTTATTTTGAATGTGAAACATATTGAAAAAGTACACTTAAAATTTCAGCAACTAAGATTCAGAATAAAAATAATAAACATCTTTTTTCTGAGTTAAAAAATTCAAAGTAAGAAATTCAGCATTTAAAATTCTAAATCTGATCGAATAAATTATCTTCCATTAAAATAACAAAACCAAATTTCCCTGGAGTTGTGTTTTGTTTCCTTCACTCATGCTCGATTAACCTTGTCTGAGCAACCTGTCCACATCTCCAAAGCTCTAAATGCTCTGTTCCACCTGGTGATGTCATGTAGTGGTATTTTTCAAGTTAACAGCTTTTTCGTTTGAGAGAAGAACTCACCGTTATTCTGCAGAGTTTCGGTGTTAAACATGAAATGAAACAAAACATAACTCCAGGTCTGTTTGTAATTGGTCTGTAGTATGTTTCCAAAAAAATATTTAAATTTTTTTTTCTCTATGATTGATATTTTTGCATCGAAAAGCATAAAAACATGCATCCTTTTTGTCAGTGTGTGCTTGCATCTCCACATACATGACTCTTATTCCTGCTTGTTTCCATGGAAATGTTATTCCTTTGGCTATAATATTCCACAATATGGCATAAAACGTACAGTATCTACCTAAATGTAGAATGTTCCAAAGTGTGGTTTTAAAGTTACACACTGCGAATAAATAAACAAATAAAATGTGGCATATTCCATACTTAGAAAAGTGTTTGCCTTTTGACGAGGTTAAAACCAGTTGAGAGCATTTTGCCATTTGGTCACAATCATGTGGTTAGAGGAAGCAGGAATGGCATCTGTCTTAAAAATCAGCCAAATGACTATGTTACTAATAAAAACGCACAATAGGGCTGCCTTCTGGGGACCACTGAAAATCACAATTGAAATCTCAGTTAGACTTTTCTGCTTAAATAGAGATTAAATTAAATGTTCAAGGCCAACAAGAGGATCATTTTAACAGCATTTACTCTGATAGTCTATTTATTTAACAAATTCATGAATTTTTAAACAAGTGAGTATGACGGTTGTTCTCTGTGGGTGTATTATTTATATTGAAGTGTGTTTCTCTGTCAGGGATCGCAGAGATCGTCACCGCTCCAAAAGTCGAGATGGGAGCAGCCGCGGAGACAAGTCTGTGACCATCCACACCCCGGGAGATCCTCTGCTGGACGAGTCTGCCAGAGAGGACAGGGTATGAGGCTAATTTAAAGAGGACATGTTGTGTAAAGTTGATTTTTCAGAGGTTTTAAACACACACAGATGTTGGTCAAATCTGCTCGTTGGTTATTGACTGATCATGGTTTGAGTTCTAACCTTCTGTACCTTAAAGATGCATTGGCCACATTTACATGATGCTTTTTAATTCTGAATTAATTGTGCTGAGTTAAATAGTTCAGAACTAAAATATTCTCCTTCAAGTTTACATGGAAATAATAATTTACATGAAAAACACGTTAAATCACCTTTGTTTAATTCCGCTCAACATCTAGGTGTTGGGAAGGTTCTGATTGGACAGGGACACCAACGTATTTATGTCGACCGGAAGAAAACACACACTTCAGCTGCTACCAGCTTTTTTGTCATCTCGGTTTGTCGTTACGCCACGGACACAAACAAGATACAAACTTTTCTGCAGTCGTTCCGATGATAATTGTGCAGCAGCTGGAGAATTCTCTCATCACACTTTACGTCTGTCAATTGAAGAGGAGAAGGGAAGAGAAATCCACAAATCCAAAGAGACGTGGATGAAAGTCCGAAGCCAGCACTGGTGGAGCCAGATCGTCAGGATCGCATCAGAAGGGCGACCCAATTATTTTTTAAAAGAATAAACTTTTACATAATCGAGGAATAAATTAATTTGGCTTTAAAATTGGAATAAACCGCCCACTTACTTCAGAATTAAGTTTAATTCTGAACAATCATTTTCATTAGGAATTAAGTGTTTACATCGTCTTTTTAAAGCGGAATTTGTTTTTATTCAGAATAAAATTATTTTTATTTGGAATTAAAGCTCTCATGTAAACGTGGCAATTGTGTAACTTTTCTGGTGGAGGCTCCATCAGATCTTTTTCTCCATGGAGATGTTATTGCTTTATTTGGAATGTTCCCTAGTAAGGCGTTAAACCTTTCTATCTTCATGGAGACCAAAACAAATCAAGTTATCGGTCAGATCTGTGGAGAGGTGACCCTGCTCATAGTCAGAATGCCTTTTTCTGTGAAACATTCCAGACAGAGCAGCGACATATAAAAATAACCAGGTGACAGGCCCCCAACAAAAAAGTTTACATAGTGCATCTTTAAATAATTTTAGATGAATATGAAAATGTTCAAATTCTAACATAACGATCCATATTATAACTATAAAAACAGACACAAGCGGAATAGATGACCTTTTCGTTTTACCCTCTTTAAATCCACAGTGAGTTTTATGAGCCAGTGTGTTCAGTCTAAACAGTAAAAGATCCTCAAAATGTCAACTTCACTTAAACCACAATATTTATGTGCAGAGGAGCCAAGGACACAGACTGAGTCACACAGGAATCTGCTCTGTTCAGTGTGGGTGCATGTCTGTCTGTGAGTGTGTGACCTCTGCTGTCTCCAGTTTCGACTGTTTAAAGAGACGCATCAAAACACAGACCAAGTCCATTTTCTTTGTGGTAACTTCCCAAGTTGCAGCTGATTATTATCTTTTTCCATCTATTGGGAAACTGTAAATTCTTGTGCTAATGTCAAAGTAACAGTTAGACCAATACCCAACCAGACACACATTTAGACACTTTAAGAATTGGAATGATCTGATTGGATACATTTATGCAAATACTTGGTGTTATAACTTAAGATAGAATCATATTTTTTAAGGTTTTATATTATGCAAAATTGACTTTTGTGAGTTTTTAGCCATGTGATAATGTTGTTACTTCATCAAAAACAGACCTGGAGTTGTGTTTTGTTTCATTCACACATGTTTGAGTAAAGGCCTCCACACACTACAGGATTTTTCACTCTTAAATGATTTTTAAACGTACAAAAAAAAGCGCACACCACAGACATCTCCGAAAATCTCCGATCACACAGACTGCAGCGGGATATGTCTGCGTAAAACAGGCCATAAAGTTGTGAGCCTCATCGCGTCAACTGTTTCCTGTCTACAGTAAAATCACGCACTTTGAGACTCTTAAGTGTTCAAAAGATCAGAGCACTGCACTTCTAGTTTAGATACAAGTCAAAACTCTGTTATTATTATTTGTGAAATATTGTGCAATACTTCAGATACATGATTTTTAATGAACAGAAGTAGTCACTATCACTTATCTGCAGCTTCACCTCGATCCGTGCTCTGTGTGGATGTAAACAGACACAGGTGAGGAACTACTCTCACCTAAAGAGTGCTTCAAACTGGATTAATAGCGCGGTTTTGTGGACTGGATGTCATTATTTGTGGAGGACAATTTCTATGGATAATGTAGATGAGATGCGGCAGTTTAAATTTACCACTTTTCAAGACGTGAGGAATAATAATTTTCACTATTTCCCGAGTTTGTATCTTGCATCTCTGTGTCCGTCACTCCGTCTACCCCTGATGCTCTGTTTTATTGATGTTACCATGGCGTTGCTGATATTTGGTGGTTATGGTCTGTAACTGACACCGACACCACACACACGAGAAGTGCAGCGGCTTCAAAATCGCACACGAAGACAAAAAGTCGGGTCACACCTCCCCGAACTTGGAAAGAAGCAAATTGCAGCCAAAATCAGACAAATTCTTTTGTAGTGTGTGGTGGCCTTAACCCTTTATTATTAGTCTGTCTACATCATAAAACATAAAACATAACACATTTCCACCTTGTGATGTCATGTAGTGGTAAGTTTTCCATTTACCGTTGGTTGGCAGTTCCGAGGCTGAAATCAACTTAATGATTCTAGTGAAAGCATTTGAATAAAAAAAAAAAACACAGTTTTTTAAGCATTTCCTGTATTACCACACGACATCACAAAGTGTAAGTGTTTTCTGTTTGGGAGAAGAAATTAGCAGCGTTTGTGTGTTAAACATGTGTGAATGCAACAAAACACAACTCCAGGTCTGTTTGTGATGTGGAATCTACATTATAAAAGATCAGAAAATAGCGTAATATGGGCCTTTAAATCAACCAAGAATTCCTTTAGTCTATTCTAGCCCTAGTTAAAACCTCCTCTGTCTCCTTTCACTGTATCTCGCCTAAACATTTGTTGTATTTCGTCTTTTCTCAGGATGATAACTGGGGCGAAACCACCACCGTCGTCACGGGAACCTCCGAGCACAGCATCTCCAACGAGGATCTGACTCGAGTGTCCAAAGATCTGGAGGAGACCACGCCTCTGGAATGCAAACGCTTCCTGGGACCTGTTCTGGCCGGGTTCCTCAGCTTTTTTGCTTTACTCACTCCTCTAGCGTTCCTCATCATCCCGCAGGTTTTGTGGAGGGACAGTCTAGAGCCCTGCGGCACCCCGTGTGAAGGGCTGTACGTATCTCTGGCCTTCAAACTCCTCGTTCTTCTCATATCGTCGTGGGCTCTATTTCTCCGCCCTCCTCGCGCCACGTTGCCGAGGTTTTTCGTTTTCCGATGCCTGCTCATGGTGCTGGTGTTTCTCTTCGTGGCGTCATACTGGTTGTTTTATGGCGTGCGAGTTTTGGAGCCCAGAGAGAGGGATTACAGGGGGATAGTGGAGTACGCAGCCTCTCTGGTGGACGCGCTCCTCTTCATTCAGTATCTGGCCCTGGTTCTGTTGGAGATCAGGCACCTGCAGCCCGCCTTCTGCATCAAAGTGGTGAGGAGCAGCGATGGAGCCAGCAAGTTCTACAACGTGGGGCATCTCAGGTGAGGAAGACTGTTCAAATGTATTAAGAAATGTGTCAATCTGAATGAAGAGTGATTGATAAATGCAAAAAATGAATGCCATGTAAATGCTTGTTGAAATTATGACTTCAGTTTCAATTCAATTTCAAATCATTACTTCTACTTCTTCTAATGCTGCAAGACTGTGTGCACATGGGAAAAATCATTTCGTGAGATTTTTTTCCCCATTTGGATTGGACAGAAAAGGTTAAGTGGTTATGTTGTTATGTTGCATCTTTTGAGAAGCCGTAGTTCCAACTTCAACATTCTCACTGGGAGAATGACAACAAAAATATGGACTGAAGTAAATATAAAGTCTGAAGCCAACTTTGGGAACTAAATCTGACTATTTACATTTCACAAATAATGTCAAAATCTCTTCTTGTCTCGTTCTCATGGACCCAAACTCGTGTCTCACTTTGTCTTGTGGAAATTATGTCTCGTCCCATCCATATTATATGGATGAGACGAGACACAATTTTCCTTCTAAATATACAGTAAAAACACACAGTTAAAGTGGGACGGTGCAGCTATAGTGTGTTGGTATCACGACATTCTATAGGGCAATAATATTTAATACAAATGCAGGCAGGTAAAATATATATTGTTAAAATGATGATTTTTGAGTTGAGTTCTTGGCTCTAGTTTTTGACTAGACTTAGACAAAATTTTATTGATCCACAAGGGAAATATCTTGGACACAGTAGCTCACATAACACAATAGAATGTAATAACAAAGAGTAAAAAATGGTAATAATACATTCTAAATGAGCAGCAAAAAAGATAATGAGACAGGTTTCAAATAAGGCAAATAAATATATATGTACAAGTCAAAATAAAACAGAAAATAAGTAATAAAAATATCTCATCTAAATACAAGAGGTCATAAGAAAAACAGTGCAAAAAAATGATAAGATTGACAGAACATAGGGTTAGTCGTTACATAGTTGTAGGGAGTATTATCTGTTACATAAGTGTGAGTTGCTGTACCGGTGTAGGGAGTATTATATTATGAATGTAGTCCTGTATCTCTCACTGTTTGAGCAGAGCTGTAGGAGCTTGTTGGAGAATGAACTCCTTTATAGACTTTATAGTCTGGTGCAGTGGGTGAGTTGTTGTACAGTTGTAGGGAGTATTGTCTGTCCTTCTGTAGCCTGGTGCAGTGGGTGAGCAGTTTTTCCAATGTCCTCCTGTCCCTCACTGTGACAAATATCTCCAGCTCACACCTGATCATGTGACCAGCTTTACAGATCAGTTTGTCACTACTGCATTTTTGTAATTGAATAGAACAATAATGAATAGATGATCGAGTTAATAGTATTTATCTTAGCATATTTTAGCATATATATTTTGACAATCCAGGGAAATAAGGACTAGGGCAGCAACCTATGATTAAAATGCTTGAAGATGGGGAATATTTATGAATAAAATAGAAAATTTAAAACTGAAGAAAAAAATAATAATTTTTTTCTATTTTTGCATTTTTATTAAATGCCTTACTTCTAACTTATTTTTCATCCCTCCCTGTCTCATGTGCTTCAGTATCCAGAGAGCTGCTGTGTGGGTCCTGGACAGATATTACAGCGACTTTCCCATTTATAACCCCGCCTCCCACAACCTGCCCAAGTCCATCCTCAGCAAGAAGATGAGCGGCTTCAAAGTCTACTCCATCGACGGTACACACAGCAGAACTATTCTCACACATATATTTATGATTACAGAATACTTTATTGCTTTTATTACTGTATGTATTTTATTCTTGTGTTATCACAGAAAACCCCACAAACAACTCGAGTGGTCAGTCCAGAGCCATGATCGCTGCAGCCGCCCGGAGACGAGACAATTCACACAATGAGTTTTATTATGAAGAGGCCGAGATGGAGAGGAGGGTCCGTAAACGCAAGGCCAGGTCAGACAATGGAGTCCCTACTATTTACTGTTTTTGACATTCAAATAGGCTCTGTGCACACTTAGTGCCTGGGAACCTGACTGTTAGAATCACTACTCCCTGCCCCTTTTCATCTCTACGAGGCTTTTTGCTGAGTCGTGTTATAATGAATAGGCCTAAATATTGAAAGATAAAGCAGTGACCAGGGAGCTGTGGGTGGATGTTACTGACAACATGTTAACTGGTGACTCTAAATGAACAATTATTAAAACAGTACTATGTAACTTTTTGGAGGTGGCACCTCATCTTGTATGATTCCATGGCAATAGGAAGTTACAACCAAACTTTGAATAGCCAAATAAGCAACAGTTCCAATAAAACAAGCAGGAACACGCCCTCCTCCAGGCCAAATAAGAATCAGGGTTTTAGAAATGCAATTTCACTCACAATATGGACACAGTAATGACAATGACAAAGGCACTGATGAGTTTCCTGTTTACGGTCCTGTCTTGTGCTGTGAGCCAAGCCCATTAACTCATTGCTTCTTTGGAAGAGGAGACTTGGGATGTTTTAATAATCTTAAACTCAGTTTACTTAAATGTTATTATAAGATTTATTGTCCCTCCCTCCTTCAGGCTAGTGTTGGAGGATCTTTACACACCATTTGACTGGCTATAATCTTGTATTCACCCTCTTCTCAACCCAAACATTCACAGTAGATACAGTTCTCCAGCTTAGGTCATCCTGACCAACACTAACTTCAAGATCTGGAAATGGGTCCCTGGGTGTGGCACTGCTCTGGACCAAATGTAGAGGACAAATTTGACTACGGGGACAATAAAAAGTAGCTGCTGGTGGCTTTTATTATTATTATGAGATTATTATCTCATATCCACCCTCTTCTGTCTTTTCTTCTTTCTCTCTCAGACTGGTGTTGACTGCAGACTATTATCATATCCACCATTACTTCATATCTTCTCTCTCTTGCAGACTGGTAGTGGCTGTTGAGGAGGCGTTCACTCACATCCGGAGGCTCCAGGAGCAAGAGGCTGGTGCTTCTCCCAAACCCCCCCGAGAGGTGATGGACCCCCGGGAGGCAGCTCAGGCTATCTTTGCCCCAATGGCCCGGGCCATGCAGAAGTATCTGAGGACCACCAGACAGCAGGCCTTTCACAGCATGGAGAGCATCCTCACACACCTGCAGTTCTGCATCACACACAACATGACGCCCAAGGTCAGACAATACAGGACTTGAAGCTGTAATTCACTGTCTTGAGTTTCAACCTGTGCACAGGAACGGACAATCTAAACTTGTTGCTGTTGTCGACTAAATACATTTTTGGTCGACTAAAGACAGAAAAGGGGGCTTTGCAAAAGTATCTGACCCAAACTGCACTCACGAGACTACACCTGCAGGCAGAGTTCATGCAAAAACAACTTCTGCAGAAAAGATTAAAGTTGTGAAGTTCTTTTCTTACTTACACCAGAATATACTCACTTGTTCACTTCTCTTTTTTGTTGTTGTCCCTCATAAATTCTAATCATCTAAATAAAACAATTACTCGACTACATGTTTTGTCTACTAACCCTCCATTGACTAAACAACTAAAGGTCTACGGCCCAGGTAAAAAAAAATACCACAATTAAAGATTGTTGATTATGTTTGTACAGTTAAACCTGTTTGACTTCTCTATAAAAACAAAATACAGTAGTACTGTTTAACGTTGGAAATCTCTACACTCCACAAGGGGGTGCTAAACGTCCACTTATATCACACTGGGCTCACAGTCCACCACAGTTCTCTGCCCAATGTGTTTCTCTGTTGCAATTTGTTCTTCTGGTACAAAATGGAACAAAATGTTTTTAAAAAGTCATACTTCCTGTTTCCCCAAATTTTAGACTTTACGAAAACAGAAAATTAAAGCCATACTTGGGAATACTCTCCATGGAGATAGATAAATGTTTTGCTTTATTTGTGTTATAGCCAAAGGAACAAACAAGCCCTCCTCCAGGCTAAATAAGAGTCAGGTTTGTGGAGATGCAAGCCACTCACTGGGACTATAAGGTCTTTTATTTAAATTGTAAGGATTTATATGGGACAACAACTCAAAGACGAAGTGAGTGAATGAGAGATTTGGCTGCAGATTTGTTTATTTATTATTTATTTACATTGTGTTCTAGTACTTTTTTCAGTGTAAATAATAGTTTTTGCATGATCTCCCCCTGCAGATGTAGTCTCGTGAGTGCAGTTTGGGTCAGATACACAGAGACAGATAATGTAAGGCCGCCACACACTACAGGATTTTTAAACGATTCTTACACGTGTGAAAAAAAGCACACATCACAGATAGAGAACGATGTGAGACTTACAATCTCCGACAGCAAAGACTGCAGCGGGATTTGTTTGTGCACCACAGGATATAAAGTTATGAGTGCGACAGCTGTTTCCTGTCTACAGTACAACCACTCGCTTTGACGCTCTAAAGCAGGGGTCCCAACCTTTTTCCCAACCTTTTTCCCTCTCTACCTTTACAAAACAAAAATGCCAGAAAGCTACTCAAGAAATGGAGTAATTATAAGAACCACGGCCTTAGATCGGAACAGTTAGAGGCCTGTAAAACATACTTTTATCCATTTATTAGTGCAGAAAGGAAAGTTAGGCATGAATATGATACATTTACAATTTTAACAGTCATTCTACTCATCAATTTTTTGTTATTCAGTGCAAAACTTATAATTCAGAAATTCTTTGGTGAGCTACTTGGAAGGAGGTGGCGAGCTACTGGTGGCTCCCGAGCTACAGGTTGGAGACTCCTGCCCTTAAGTGTTCAAACGGTCAGAGCACTGCACTTCTAGTTTAGATACAAGGTTGGTGCAGTACTTCAGATACATGATTTTTAAAGCATAAATGATTAGCGATAAAGTCCACAGGAAGTAGAGTCACTATTGCTAATCTGCAGCTTCACCTCGATCCATGCTCTGTGTGGATGTAAACAGACACACGTGAAAAACTACTCTCACCTTTTTACTTTCAAAAAATGCCTCAAACTGGATTAACAGCATGGTTTTGTGGACTGGATGTCATTATTTGCAGAGGACAATTTCAATGGATAATGTGGATGAGATGCTGCACTTTAAATTTACCACTTTACATTTGTATTTTGTGTCTCTGTGTCTTACTCCTCTGCCCCCTGTTTTATTGGCTGTTGCCATAGCGTTGCTGATGTTTGGTGGTTATGATCTGACACCACACACATGAGGAGCACAGCGGCTTCAAAACTGAACACAAAGACAAAAAGTCAGGTCACGCATCCACAAACTCGGAGAGAAGAAATCACACCCAAAATCAAGGCAAATTCTCCTGTAGTGTGTGACAGCGTTTAGTTAGTTAGTTTTAAGAGCTTTTGCCATGCCCCCTTTTTAGTCGACTAACTAACTGTGTCTTTAAATCATTGCATTGTCATGTTCACTAACACCTCCTCTTCTCTGTCCCTTAGGCCTTTCTGGAGCGGTACCTGACCTCTGGCCCCACGCTGCAGTACCAGCAGCAGAGCGACAGGGGGCGCCAGTGGACTCTGGTGAGCGAGGAGCCCGTCACGTCGGCTCTGAGGCAGGGTCTGGTCTTCGCTTTACGGCGCCTGGACTTTTCTCTGGTGGTCACGGTTACACCTCTCCCCTTTCTGCGCCTGGGGGAGGAGTTTATCGACCCCAAATCGCACAAGTTCGTCATGAGGCTCCAGTCCGAGACCTCGGTTTAAAGATGGCGGTGCCGGAGAAGAAGCAGGAAGTGAACTAAAGTCATGCATTGTAAAACAAAAGAGGATCTATATTGGTCAAAATGATTTAGTTCTCAGTATTTATCTTGGTTTGAGTAGTGTGACTAGCCTGGGGTTATGTACTTATTGGTAAGACTTATGGAAAACAAAACCAAAAATTCAAATTCAGGGTTAGTTTGATCAAAATAAAGTTGCAATTATTTATGTCAAATTAACTGAAGTAAAACAATATTACATCGAGATTGCAAAAATGCCTATGGGGAAGATTTTTAATGTTATTTCAAGTGTAATTTTCCTAACATAATTTTGGGTTAAAGGTGCACTGTGTAACTTTTTATGTAAAGTATGGCACCGGGGTGTTTTGTTGCCTTGAAAAACATGGATTTATCCTTTGCAGGACTAAATCAGGAGTAGACCAGGACTACACGAGGACTAAATCAGGACTAAACCAGGACTAGACCAGGATTAGACCAGGACTAGATCAGATCTCAATTAGGACTAAGACAGAACTAGACCAGGACTAAACCAGGATTAAACCAGAACTAGATCAGGACTAAACCATGACTTGACAAGAACTAGACGAGGATAAGACCAGTACTAGATCAGATCTCATTTAGGACTAAACCTGATCTAAACCAGAACTAGATCAGGATTAAACCAAAACTAGACCAGGATTAGACAAGGACTAGATCAGCACTCAATTAGGACTAAACCAGAACTAGACCAGGATTAAACCTAGACTAAACTAGGACTAGACCAGGACTAGATCAGGACTAAACCAGAACTTAAACCAGGACTAGATGAGGACTAAACCAGAACTAGACCAGGACTACAACAGAACTAGATCAGGACTAGATCAGGATTAGATCAGCACTCAATTAGGACTAAACAAGAACTAGACCAGGACTAGACCAGGACTAGATCAGGACCAAACCAAGTCTACATAAGAACTAAATCCAAATCAAACCTGGACCAATTGTAAATGCAATGCAAGATATAATATTTTGGTTAGTAATAATTGTTAATTACTATGGCAACGGTCCTATCCTCTCATCATTCTGAACCCCCTGGATACTATAGTCAAAACTACTCAAATCAGGATGAATATGGTGAATTCAACTCATTTTAACTATATATATTTCTTTTATTTTACAGTGTGTGACCATCTTCTCAACCTGCTGCCTCCAACAAAAGACTAAAAATGAGAAATACAGACTTTTATTTTGAAAAATCATGACTCATTTTAGCCTGAAAATCCCTTTAAATGAAACAGGAAGTACATTTATTTCATGTTTCTGGGCCTATACAAGCTGACAGCCATTCAAGACGTTATATACAAGAGAATATAATGGGCTTCAAAACGGATGCAATGACTTCTACTTCTGTTTTTGGAAATTTCGTCATTCATTTTTCCAACAGTGAAACAGGAAGTATACAAGAGTTCTGTGGTCCACTTTTGTACAAGATGCCTGCAACTTTGGACAGTAAATAAGGATAAAAAAAACTGATTACAAAATGGATGCCTTGACCAGATTTAATTTTTTTATTTCACCATATCAATGTTTGAACATGAATTATATTTTGCTCAAAAGGTCTGAAGATGTTACTGGAATTGTTCAGAACAGACGTTAAAGTTAAAGGAGAACTACGTAATTTTTCTGGTGGGGGGTTCAAGTACCTGCTTGTTTTGCTTTGGCTAGAATGTTCCACAGTATGGTATTAAATGTATCTTGTTTTACATTTATTGCATTGTTACATGTTTCTATTGCTCAAAAACGTCTTAAAAACATCTTAAAATCTCAAAAACATGCCTTCTTACTGTGAGCGACGTCACCTCTCCACAGATCTAAGCTGAAGCTTGTCCTTGTGACCTGCTTGTGTTCATGGAGATTGACAAAATCAATGCCATACTGTGGAACATTCTTAGTAAAGCAATAGCATCTCCATGGAGGCAAGGTGCATGACAGACCCTCCACCTAAAAAGATATAGAGGGCAACTTTAAAGCCACAGTGTGTAACTTTTTAGCCAAAAACAGACTAAAGTAAAAGCAGGTTTGGTTTTGTTTTTAATTTTGATTTGTTTGTTACACTAAAAACTTAGAAAAACATGTGTCCTTACTCTGAGCAGGCTTGCATCTCCATAAACCTAACTCTTATTTGGCTTGGAAGTGGGCCTCCATTAAACTTGTCTATCTCATTTGACCATGTTCGGAAGTATGGTTTTAATTTTGCATTTCTATGGAATCATACGTACCTTAAACTCTAATGAAACACTGTGTTTCAAAATGGATGCCTCGGTGGACAGACAAATACAGGTTTCGAAAGAGGAACTTTTTAAACCTTTGTCTGTTTTTTTTCTGTGACCACTGGTGACTTCACTTTGCTGAAATAACAACTTCACTCCAACTGCACCCAACAGAAACCACTTCTGCTAAAGCAACACTGTGGAACTTCTGTTATGACCGTGTATGAAAGCATTTCTGGTGGGGGATTTATTATTTTCCCATTAATGTTCCACAGTATATTTATTTTGTATTTTCTTGAGATGCACTGTCAATGAAATAAATAAATAAAAGATAAGTTTAATGCCGTACTGTGGAACATTCTGGGCAAAGCAACATTATTTCCATGGAGGCAAAAAAGTAGCAGAACTTTCACCAGAAAAGTTACACGGTCCACCTTTAATACTTAATACGTAAACTACTAAACCTTTGATGGTGTCTATACATTTTTGGACATATAAACAATATAGAGCCATATTTACTGGGGATGCAAAGATTTGTTTTTTTTTCACAATATGATACTTACCTCGATACATGGGTCACAATAACGATTAGATTTCGATACATTTTAAGACGCAAAAAAGATCAAATTTTTTCTGCTAATAAGTATAATATGATAACACTACTGTACAGCTGCAGTTTATAAGTGTTTTAGTTCTGCGCTCTCCCATCCTCTTTCTGGACACTCAAACTATGTATAGAAATGTCTCAGCAAACCGTTTTATAACAAAAAATTATGAGACAGAGTCTGAGAAAAATATCATGTATATAAGGAGTCACGTCGCGGGTGCCTATATGAGCGCATTTTATTAAAGCCAATAGCGATTTTCTATTCATCCATTTTCTTTCGCTTATCCGGGGCCGGGTCGCGGGGGACAGCAGTCTAAGCAGGGGCTCCCAGACTTCCTTCACCCTTTACACCCTAGTAAAGCAGGCGCAAAAGCGATTCCAAAGTATTTAAAAGTGAATGTCTTTGTCATTCCTGGGTCTATCAATGTAAACAAAAAAGTGACTGAAAGATAAAACCCACGTCTGTTAGAATATTTCTGCTGTAAGTCCATATGGAGCTGTTTCCTTGCTGCATCTGAGGAGTACACTGTGACAACTGTTTTCCTTTCAGACCAAAATAAATGTCAACACCGCGCGCATGGAGGGACATGTGTGTATTGAACAAACACGTGTATCGAATCATGACACCAGTATCGAACAATTCAATATTATATCGAATATCATTGCATCCCTAATATTTACAAACAGGAAGTTAGCATGGACGCGGTTCTGGCTCCACTGACTCTGGGTCCAATTCACTTTCCATTGAGAAAACATCATCCCTCTCTCTCTTTTTGGTCTTAAAATATTCATATTAACCCACACTACATGATCCTGGAGTTTTTATTTCTCTATTTTGTCCGTAAATAAATCCCTATGCCTAAAAAGGAAATCAGCTCCAATTTCACATCTATAACTGCAAGTCTCGATGAGCCTCATTTGACTGGAGCTGAACACTGTGGGTTCAGCTCCGGTCTCCCTCACTCCACTTGTTTATGGTATGAAGTTACATAGTGTTGCTTTAGTTCCATGTCTCATTTCAAATGGTGTTTTTAGTCACAGATTGTAGTTTTAGGTGATTCATGTCTTCACTATTCGTCATCACAACTGTTTTAGCATATGGATAGACTTGGCACCACACGTAAGCCATCTGGAATTTTTAAAGGCTGTAACTTTTCTTTGCCAACGTGTGTCTTTATATTTCAACTGCATTTCTATATTGCCTGGGTAATGTTTATTGATCGTTCAAGATGCTTAAGGGTGCTGTACCTGATTTTTACTGTTATAAAAACGTGAAAAGCAGATGTAAAGCAGTTTACAGTGGTCCAAAGTTCTTCCTCACTGACCTTATGCCAGGGGTCTCCAACCTTTTTCTTCTGGTGAGCTCCTTTACAAAACAAAAATGCCAGAAAGCTACTCTTTTTAGCTGCCACAAGAAATTGAGATGATTGTGTTAATTGTAAGAAAGAGGGTGAGCCTTTGGATACAGTTAGATGTCTATAAAACCCATATATACACCATTGTCCATTTATTAGTGCACAAAGTTGCGCTTCAAAATTATGCATGTTCAATAATAATAGGCACGTAAATTCGTTGTGAAAACAAACAAAAAAACTATTTTCTTCCTTATTTGTCTCAAAAGCCAAAAAAAAAGTTGTCAATTTTGTGTTCAAATGACTAATAGAAAAAATGAATAACGGCCGTTTCTGTGACTTATACTGTGATGTCAGACTTTTTTCGCTGCATGTGGACTGAACCAGGACTAAACCAGAACTGAAACAGGACTGTGTCGGGACAGGCCCAGAGGTGCGCCCGTGTAGACTGTTGGGTGATCGGGACCAAAACTGGGACCGAGACTGGTTTAGTCCTGGTTTAGACCTGGTTCAGTCCTGGTTCAGTCCATATGCGGCACAAAAGTCCGGCATTGCAGTTTAAGTCACAGAAACGGGAAACAGCCTTTATCTGTTTTTTCCATTCATTTAAACACAAAATCTGAAAACTGAAAAAAACTAATCGTTATCCATTTTTTCATTTTGGCTTTGGAGACAAATAATGAAGAAAATAATTTGTTTTTTTATTTGTGGTTTTATTTTGAAAAACGAATGAACGAATGATACACGGATTCATGTAATTAAACACATTTTCTTTATTCAGCACAGTGGTATAATTCCGAAATCCCTTGGCAAGTTAATTGGAAGAGTGTGGAGAGCTGAGAAAGACCACGAAAACAAACTCTTGGTCTGAAAAAAGAATCTCCTTACATAAATTATCGGTAGATTAAATGGACTATTACGCTATGGGTGATGTCACACTCCCTTAGTCCACTTTTTTATACAGTCTATGAATTGGATGCAAACAAAATACACTGGGCTTAGTTGACTTTTGACCTTATATAATCTACAGTATCTACTCTGGCAAGATGTATTTGGCTTAGATTCAAGGGGGAAAATCAGGTACAGGCCCTTTAAACCTCGAGTAAAAACGGTGTGTAATAGTCAGAAATGAAAGGCAGCTACGGTGAGTCTGTTTCGATGATTTCCAGTTCACACATTCACCAATTTGTGCGTCTAATTTACACTGTACCACAAATGAGCCTTAAACACCAACAATGGACCTGTCATTTTCACAAATGTCACTTTGAGCCAAAAATATCACTGTAATCCTTCAGCTGTTTTCGTTTTCACTGCAGAGTTTAATCTCTACGTGTATATATTTGTTAAAATTATTTGAATTCACACAAAATTATTTGAATTCGCAATTTTCATGGTTTTTGAGTAGTTTTATCAGATTTGAATTTTGTGTATAGTTTTAAAATCATTTTTCATAACATTATCTGACAGTGGATTAAAGATGCACTGCGTAACTTAGGGGTCGACAATGGAGATGCTATTGCTTTGTCTGTAATGTTCCTCAATATGGCACTAAACTTAAATAAGATGCATTTATTCAATTAAGGGTGTTTTTATTGCTCAAAAATACATTTAAAAACATGCATTCTGACTGTGAATTTAATGCCATACTAAGCGATAACATCTCCATGGAGATGAGCAGCTGGCAGGTCCTCTACCACAAAAGTTACATAGTGCACCTTTAAGAAAAAAAACAAAACAAAACATATAAATTAATGAAAAGAACATGGAAAAAAATTGTCCAAACTATTCAAATCAAGATTAAATTTCAGAATTGAAGTAACTTGAAAGGTGCACTGTGTAATTTTACTCTTGGCGACTCTGGCACTTGCTTGTCTCCATGGAGATATGATAGCTTCACCTGGAATGTTCCACAGTAGCATTATCTATCTCCATGGAGAAGCCAGTGATGCCATCAGGTCAAGTTATGAGTCGGATCTACTCGTTTATTGTTTTCAAGCTACTTTTGAGCTATAAAACATCTGTCATTTTAGTTAAATACTATTCCGTGGAACATTCTAGACAGAGTAATAAAAAAATCACAATGGAGACAAGCAGGTGACGGACCCCCAACCAGAAAAGTTACACAATGCACCTTTTAACTCATGGTCATATTGTATTTCCAATGTATTTACGCCTTAAAGTCCTAAACGCTTGTATTTAATGTTGCACCTAAAATGGCGGCGCTCACTTTCCCTTTAAGCATATTACACTATTTTCTGATCTATGTTCTAATGTTGTTTCCTCATCACAAAACACTGTTCCACCTTGTGATGTCATGTGGTAATATAGGAAGTGCTTCATTGTGTTTTTAAATTGCATACACCTTCACTACAATCATTTGGATCATTAATAAATTGCCCTGGAATTGTAAAACTTTGTCTGAATTAAAAGTAAAATGTAGCTGTGAACTTCTAAACAACCACTTCATGACATCACTGGGTGGAAGAGAGCATTTTGAGCTTTGGAGATTTAAACAAACTAATAAAAAGGGATGACTCAAACATGTGTGAATGAAATAAAACACAACTCCAGGTCTGTTTTTGAGGAGGTAACAATATTCTAACATGACTTTGTGTAATATCGGACCTTTAAAATAATAACTTTTCTCTCATTTTGGTGCCTAATTTATACAACTTTCTGAATGTTTTTGAATGAATTGTCTTGTGTCTTGTAAAAATGTAGATTGTGTGTATTTTTCAGAACTTTTGATAATTTGATAACAGTAGCAGCCTGTATAGAGCTTTAGGCATTTTGCATAATTAAACTTCAAAATTCATTGTATTTTTGTCTCTGGTTGACTCTTTGTGCTTCCCAGATATTTAACTCTATATTTGGGTAAAATAGCCCAAAACTGTACTAAGGTAAGAGTAATGTTGCTTCAAAATAATATTACCCAAATACTCTTCAAGAACATTTTCGATTTTGGGCTGTCTGCTTTTATCACCTCTGAAAACTTTTGTTGTCTTTTTGCATTGAGTCAGTTTGTCACGCTGCGGTCGCCCAGCATGCAACAGCTTTATTTCCTTCTTCCACAGCCACATCACTCACCTTTAACATAAAAGCTGCATCATCTGTGTTTCTTCATGTGTTTTCCATGAGGAGGGTGTGTGTATGAAGCTCAAAATAACTGTTCAAAACATAATCAAACCAGCATCTTCCTCAGTGCATCACCCCCATCTCTCTCCACGCTCTACTGCACATGTCTCCTGCAGAAAGAGCCACTGTCCTGTCCATGGGTCCTGTCTGGTATCATGTCAGTGTCTTGTAGGATTTCAGCAGATTTCAGGCTTAGGTGTATCAATCATGTATGAGTGGATGTGCAGCTACTGAAGTCTGAGACATTTCTTCTCGTCATTTACGCACTCACCTGCATTGAACACAAATGGGTCATGAAGGCAATTTAAAGTGAAACTGAATTTTATGTTTTAAATTTTACCAATAACCAGTTAAACCAATATAAGGTGTGGTATATAAAGAAGAGAGAGATCTGAAAGCCAACTGCTTGATCTGATTTGTATCCTTATTCAGATGCATTTGTCCAGTGGCGGAGTTAGTAATTTGGGGGCCTTTTTTGTTTTGTTTAGTTTTATTTTTTGTCTGTTTTCCCCCCCATTGTTCATTTGGCACCTCTTTATTTGAATTAAAGTGGACTGGAAACTTGTCTTATTAGTTACTGTAGGTAGCTTACTAGATAACCAGAGATGAAAGTAGTTTTGTGCTAGTACAATTATATTTTTGTTTACATCCATTACATCCCCCCACCGGGAGGAGGCCCAGGGGAAGACCCAGGACACGCTGGAGGGACTATGTCTCTCGGCTGGCCTGGGAACGCCTTGGGGTTCCCCCGGAGGAGCTGGAGGACGTGTCTGGGGTGAAGGAAGTCTGGGAGTCCCTGCTTAGGCTGCTGCCCCCGCGACCCGGCCCCGGATGAGCGGACGAAAATGGATGGATGGATGGATCCATTACATATGTTTATGATTATGCTATGATTGATGATATGATATGATTTCAAATTAGGGTCAAGCGGACTCATCCATTTTAATGTGAAATTTGACAGTTAAAATAGATTTGACAGTCAGATACTATTTTGATGGTGTTTTGTTGTTTAAAAGTAAACCACTCTCATTTAATGTCATATTGAGAAAAAAATCTAATTGCTGAGGCCATTAGTGGCACTGAGGCCAATTGGTTGGGTGCCCCTCCAGGTTCAAGGGCCCTGCTGTTGTCTAATGGTAGAGCCGCCTCTGCATTTCTCACTTCCTGACAAGATATGCAAGCTAAAGGGAACAGAGGTGTTGACATGGAAGGGTCTTTCCAACACTGTCTTTAACTGCCAAACCAAATGAGTTTTAGGTACAAGACCAAATGTGTTTTAAAAGATAAACTGATTACACAAATGTTAATTTCCTTTGCACAGAAGTACAAAGTGCTCCAAGAAATTACTCAAGCAAGAGTGAAATGTATTCGGGATAACTTCTACCTAAATGGGCACTATGTAACTTTTTGGTTGGGGGTCCGTCACCTGCTTGTTTCTATGGAGATGTCATTGCTCTGCCTGGAATGTTCCACAGTATGACATTAAACAGCTCTACCTTACGTTTATTCAATTACAAGTGGTTTTATAGCTCAAAAATACCCAGAAAAACAGGCATTCTGACTGTGAGCGGGATCGCCTCTCAACAGATCTGACCTGTAACTTGGTCTGGTTTGGTCTGCATGAAGATGGCAATAACGTCTCTATGGAGAAGCTGGTCACAAAATCACAAAATCTGGTCTAAAAAATTAGCCAAACTAAATCATACTGTAACTCTTAAGAGTGTTACACTTAAAGAGCGTATGAATAGGGCAATGGATAGATCGCTAAAACCTCTTCAGGCATGTTTTTGATGACAGAACAACGTTATAACATTGCACAAAGCTCAAAGAAGTAATGTTGTTAGGGAAATAAGTGCACTCTTCACAGTTTTCAAGTTGTGGTTTGAGATTGATTTCGAGATCTTGCAGATGTTGAGGTCAAGAAGTGTGTTTACGTCAAATGCGTGTGATGAACGTGAAACTAGTGATAAAGTCTAAAGGGGGAAGTGTGTTCTTGTCTAGTGCTTGTATCTTTTAGCTGTGTTTACTCATGGAAAATTACACGGTTATGTTAGAATTTTGAAGAGCTCATGACTTCTTTAGTTTTGACTTAATTTGGTGTCATAAATCCACCAATCAATATATATGGGCGTTTTGTGTTTGTTTGTTGTTGTTTTTTTCACAAAATCCTGTTCATAATATAGAGCCTGACTCCAAATTCGCCCTTGTAACGATTAACATTGCAATGAACTGTAATCAGTGCAGTCCTGAGTGATGTCACATAGAACTTGAAATTGCAGAGGCCACTGAAGGGAAAACAGTTCTTGAACACAAAGCTGCAAATGTACCTAATTTGCCTTAAAACTGCCAAAAAATTAGCACTTTAAAGGTCCTATGATAAGCAAAATTGACTCTTGTGAGCTTTAAGTCACGTTATAATCTTGTTACCTCTCAAAAACAGCTCAAAATGTTCTGTTCCACCTTGAGATGTCATGTAGTGGCACTTTTTTTTTAATATATATAGATAATGGAAAAAATATAATGTTCAAAAGGAGTATAAGCAGAATCAAAATTTGATACAGAGCCTACCCCCTGTATCAGATGATTTGATGCATGTGAAATGCATGATTTTTATTTTTGTTTAATGATTTTACTGGTTTTATTGTTTTAAGCCTGGTTTGATCAAATTTATAGCAATTTACCTTTTTGCCATTTTGCAGCACTTTGGAAACTGCTTTGTTTGTAAAGTGTGCTATAGAAATAAAGTGGATTTAGAAATGGTGGATAACACACCTGTTTGTCACATCTAATACCAAGAGTGTCACATTTGACTCCAAATCCATCTCCTGCCTCCAACTGGTTCCGAACGCAGCAACTCGGCTCCTCACTAGGGTTTTAACAGACACATTTCCCCTGTGTTAGCTTCCCTGTATGATTTAGAATTGATTTGAAGATTTTACTGATCACTTTTAAAGCTTGTTTAGGTCTTGCACCAAGTTACATTTCAGAACTTTTAACCCCATATGATCCCTCCTGCAGCTTTAGATCCTCAGTAGCTGTTCTTCAGCCTTAGATCCTCAGGCAGGTCCCTGTGGCTGTTCTTCTTCAGCTGACCTGCCTGAGGAAATAAGGCTCGCAATATCAGTACCATCTTTTAAATCACTTTTTGAAAACGAATTTTTATCGGTTGGCCTTCCTTTAGCTTGTTTTACCTTGATTTTATTCCTTATTTGTTTTTATTCAATTTTATAAAAGTATTTATTATAATTAATTGAATTGATTGCTTCATTGTCTGTTTTTGTACTTTCTGGATGCAATTTTTATTATTCTTTGTGGCTTGTACAGCACTTTGTAAAGCTTGTTTTTAAAAGTGCTTTATAAATAAAGATTTATTATTATTATTTGTTATAACTGATTCAGTGCAGGCTCATACATATGTGGTGCGTGTGTGCCTGTAGTGAATTTGGTACAAAATATAAACATAATAGCTCTTCCTGTATTACCACATGACATCACAAGGTGGAACAGAGTGTTTTTAGTTTGAGAGAAGAACTCAAATATGTGTGCTCCAAGGTCTGTTTGTGATGAAGAAACAACATTACAGCATAGATCAGAAAATAGCGCAATATGGGCCCTTTAAGATCTCCAGATTTCAACAGTATTTATATAGATGTTATAAAAGATTACAAATGTGAATCTATTTTACTTTTATTGTGCTGAAAGTGTGTTGAAAGCTGTTTGTTGCGCATCATCTTTTTTTCTTTAGAGGAAGTGTGGTGTGAGGTGTGCCTTGGACAGAGAGCCTCCACTTCCTGTTTCTTCAGAAGAGCCCCAGACTTCAAACTGTCGACATCATCAGCTGCTTCTGCCCCAGGTTCGAGGTAAAACACAAATTTCTTTGGATTTTCAATTTAGACAAACTTTATTGATCCACAAGGGAAATTATTTAAACACAAAAGCTCACTCATCACAATATAATCTAATAACAAATATGGTAATAATGTAATCAAAATAAATGGAAAAATAGCAAGAGACCGGTGTGAAATAAGACGTAATTATATAAATGTAAATGTACAAGTCAGTAGAAATATAGAAATACTTAAGGGTGTGTTGTTGCACAGTTGTAGGGAGTATTATAAATATTCCATAAGGGTGAGTTGTTGCACAGTTGTAGGGAGTATTATAAATGTTCCATAAGGGTGAGTTGTTGCACAGTTGTAGGGAGTATTATAAATGTTCCATAAGGGTGAGTTGTTGCACAGTTGTAGGGAGTATTATAAATGTTCCATAAGGGTGAGTTGTTGCACAGTTGTAGGGAGTATTATCTGTTCCATAAGGGTGAGTTATTGCACAGTTGTAGGGAGTATTATAAATGTTCCATAAGGGTGAGTTGTTGCACAGTTGTAGGGAGTATTATAAATGTTCCATAAGGGTGAGTTGTTGCACAGTTGTAGGGAGTATTATCTGTTCCATAAGGGTGAGTTGTTGCACAGTTGTAGGGAGTATTATAAATGTTCCATAAGGGTGAGTTGTTGCACAGTTGTAGGGAGTATTATAAATGTTCCATAAGGGTGAGTTGTTGCACAGTTGTAGGGAGTATTATCTGTTCCATAAGGGTGAGTTATTGCACAGTTGTAGGGAGTATTATCTATTCCTTAAGGGTGAGTTATTGCACAGTTCTTTTTACTTGTTTCCATAGAGATGTTATTTCTTTGCCTATAATATCCCGCTGTATGGCTTTAAACTTATACAGAGGTGACCTAGTTTACGGCGCGCAATATTTTGAGCAATAAAAACACCTGTAATTGAATAAATGTAAAATAGATAAGTTTAATGCCTTACTGCGGAACATTCCAGGTAATAACAAGCAATGACATCTCCGTGGAAACAAGAAGGATAGCACCCAAAAAGTTACATAGAGCCGGACAAAATTGCAATATATACAAGATAACGAATTCACTGCCTAAATATTGAAAAAAACAAAAAAAAGCATAGAAATCGCTTGAAAATGTGATTTCTATACTTTGTATCTTTGTATCACTTTGTAAGTTTTCTGGTGAAAGGTACGCAACAGATGTTTGAATGTTTCACTATGTGGCATTAAACATATATATCTGACGTGTCACTTGACTGGGTAGCGTCACTTGCTCATCTCTCAAAAAAAGTTTAATGCCATACTGTGACACATTTCAGACTTAGGAATAATTTCTTTATGGAAACAAGCACGGTGACAGACCCTCCCCCCCACCAAAAGTTGCATAGTTGTCCTTTAAGTTTTGTAAATGCGTAGTGTGCCACTTGACCAAAAAAGGTAAATTCTACTGTTCTTAATGAGGAAACAGCTGCTCTGTACAGACTTTATCATTTAAGTCTGTGGAAACCGGAGCTTTTAGGAAGATAACATTTATTATTGACTAAATTGCTTCTTGTAATTAATGTTGTATTTTAACCCTCTCCAGGCAGGCGTTGCAGATTTGCAACAGCTAAATTCCAATTACCTACTTACTCCACATCCATATTTTATGAGCTTTTTTTACTCAGGAGCCTTTTCTCCCATCCATGCTGATAAACGTGGACGATGCAGACTGTGTAAGAATGACTACACGCAAACGGCCTGCCAGAAGTGCAAAATACTTTTTTTGTTTACAAAGGATAAAAAAGTCAGGATTGTATATTACTACCCCATATTATAATTTTCCCCAAATATCAGATTTTTCCTGACACTAAAAATTAATTTGAGCCTGAGAGGGTTAATTGTAACACCCTAAATTTTAATTTTATTTATTTTAATTTAATTTAATTTTTATTTTTAGACGGTGCTAGTTAACATGAGCTTGTTTTATATTTGTGTGCTTTATACAATTTTGAGGACTACACAACTATTGTAAGGGTGTTAATTATTTATTACTCTAAAACAAACTATATACAGAATATCCTGTTCTACAAACGAAGAACACCGCAACATCATGTTTGATCAAAAATGAGTTAATGTCATTTTTCATGTTTGTATTTGACACCTCCTTTATCATGTGAATAAATGTTGTGAAAATATTGAGCTCAAAATTGACCTTAGACCCTTACTTGTCCTGTACTCTGCCTTTGTATCATGCACCAAAAATAAGGAGTCGTGCAAAAGGCAAAAGGCAGCAACAGTGTAACCCTACCTATTATACATTTGTCTGGACAAAACAGAAACTTTGAAATCATTTTTCTCAGTTTCACACCCTGGAGAGTTAAGCTCTTTTGCCTTTGTAGGGCAGAATTGTAAGCGTGTTAATTATTCGTTACTCTAAAACACATTATATACAGAATCTACACGAGATATACCAGAACTAACCCAGGCTCAAACTACGACCAGACCAGTACAAATGTCTAATTATGTTTTATTTATTGAATGATTTTTATTATTTCCTTTATTTGATTATTTATGTATGTATTTATGTATTTATTCTTTTTCAGATGGTGCTGGTCGACATGAACTACTGTTACATTCTGGACGGGATCTTGCTCCTCTACGGACTCATCCTCACTGTCATGTACTGCAGACTCAAGGTGAGCCAGGTGGACTCATATGCAAAATCAGATAACTAGAGTAATCCGATTACCTGGTAATAAGTTCTGATTTAGGTGTGTTTAAATGCACAAGAGAAAACCAATCAGTAAAAAACATCTGGTGATACATATGTCAATGTATTTTAATAGTAGAAGTGCAATGAATTTTAAAATAATTCTTTCGATCTTTGACATTTCCTGTTTTATATTTGTTTTTGCCACATTAAAATAACTCTTCCAATCATGAACTTTTCCTCTTTTATTTTAGTTTTTGCCACATTAGTTTGTCATTTTTTGCATAATTTTCCTTGTCTAAACCTGCACAGGTTTGAAGAGTTAAACATAAATCATATCACTCACATCAAATGGAAGTTACATGTTAAGCTTTCAGACTTCATATTCATTTGTTTTGGAAAGTCTATAGGAAAAATGAATGGAAAATGTACGTCTAAAACCATAAGGGTGGGCGGTCACTGTAGGGTCCCGTTGAAATGTCGTGTAAACTGTTCCGTTTAATATGAGTAAACAGATTTCTGTTCACACCCATGCAGTTTTTGACAAGGAAAATTTAGCAAAAAATAGCCAAATTAATTTAACGAAGACCAAAATAAAAGAAAATGTTACAGATTGAAAGAGTTATTTTAAAATTCATCCTACTCATCCTACTTTGTCTTTGAAATACAACAGTTATACTCTTAAAATCCACTGATTCACTGACACGTATCACTGGGTGTTTTTGATGATTTCTCTAGCATTGAAACCACCGAAATCGAAATCAGATCTTATTAGGTTATCGGATTATGCTTGTTATCTAATCTTACTGGCAAATGTAAAACAAAACTGTAAAACATGGGGCTAAACCTGAAACTAAACTCAGACTAGACCAGAACTAAACCAGGATTAGAACAGGACTAAACTGTTTCTGTTTAAAGGCTCCATTCTGAGTACTTTACACCAGTGTTTCCCAAACTTCTTTTCTGGGGACCCATATTTTAAAAGTCACAAACCTTCATGACCCAAATCAATAGACATTATTCATAAATCACAAAATAAAGGTGGATTTGACCATTATTGAACATTAATGAAGATATTGAAAATGATTGTTGACTGAGTGATCGTGTCCCTTTGAATAATTTGTATTACTCAAGTTTTAAACAATAAAAACAGTCATTGAAGCAGCAGTAAAAGGATCCATAAGTCACCTATTTGGACATTAAATGTAGCCTATTTCTTTTTTTTTTTTCAAAATTCAATTAAACCAGCAATATTGGAACAAAATAGTCAATAAAATAATTACAAAACGATTAGAAATTATACAAAACATGACTTAACATTTCAACCTACATGCAGATCGTGACAAGGCAACCCAAAAAAATCTCTTGCAACCCACCGGAAGGTCACGACCCAGTCATTAGGAAACAGTGCTTTACACCGCATGTGGCAAGGCTAAGGCCCCCTGGCCACATCCGGTCCCCCAAGCCATTTTATGTGTTAAAAGGTAGTATTTAGTATTGTGTTGTGACTCTCTGCCGCTACTACATCTCCTACAATGCACTGCAGTTTTTTTCCATGAAGTGACTGCATCTCGTCACAAGAGAGGCCAAGAAAACTCATCAATTTCCCCAAAAATGTCCAAAAAAGAAAAATTGATGCAGAAGGACAGCTATTTCATGAATGTTACTAAAAGAGTAAAGCTCTATTTAATTCTGCTAGTCCTCATTAAGACAATAAAACTAGTAAAATCAAATAAGAGCAAGAATACCAGTAAATAATAAAAAGGTAAAAAACATTAAAATAAACAAAATGAATAAATATTAAATGAAAAATCAAATACAGACTTTTACAGTTTTGTAACATACTGATATTACAGTTACAGTTGCAGTCTTAACTTTACAACCGGCCCTTTGATGACAAACATGATCCAAATGTGGCCCTTGGTGAAAATGAGTTTGACACCCCTGCTTCACACCATTAAAAAAATTAAATATTTTGGTAATCACTATGGCAAAAGAGCTAATTTTTCATCACTCTAAAACCAGTGAATACCAGGACTTAACAGAGCCAAAATCAGGAAGTGTTGACATATAACTAAATATAATGTTAGTTTTTTTTTTTAATTATTTTGTCTGTACACTCAGTTTTTATTTCTGACACTTTACATATATTTTGTTAACATATCTATTTATATTTCAATGTTTAGCTGTCATATGTACATCACATTACACAGAGCCCCTTTTTGATTCAGTACAAACTGCTTTTAGTCTTAGGATCTGGCAACCCAAAATGCAACCATTCTGCTTTCTGATTGGATACTCTATTTAAAGAATTATATTATGCAAAATTGAGGTTTAAGCTGTGTTAAAATGTTGTTACCTCCTCAAAACAGGACCTGGAGTTGTGTTTTGTGCGTTCATGTTCCCGCTTGTGGTCTCGTGAAGCGGTAGTTTTCACGTGAACAGCTCCTTTTACCTTCAGTTCAGTAGAGATCGGCAATTCCACGACTGAAATGATCCAAATGATTCTAGTGAAGGTGCATGGAGTTTAAAAGGTCAGCCTAAATCTGCAGGGTTTGTGTGTGAGAATGAAACATGCGAGAATGAAACAAAACCCAACTCCAGGTCTGTTTGTGAAGAGGTAACAGAATTAGAACATAGATCAGAAAGTAGCATAATATGGACTTTTAAGGACCAAAGCACGAAATGTAAACATAAACAACTTGAATATCATTTGTGATGGTAAATAAATGCAGATTAGAGTAGTTGCCAGTAAAACAACCCACACAGTTCTATTTAAACAGCTGTGATGGGGTGTGGTTGCAGTGGTCTGTTCCGGTTTTTTTGACCAGTCATACAAAAATTTTTCGGTGAACAGGAACTCACAGATCCAAAAAACAAACCACAAAAGACATGACTGCATATTTACCATTAAAGCAATGCATTCTACATAAACGCAACCAAAAAGAAACCAGTCTTACATTTTACAGCTTGATGGCCAGTTTTATTTTGCATTTTGTAACCCAAATGTTTGAAGGACATTGCATGCAGACTGATCAAAGTTCTGTACTATTAAAGATATATTGTGTGTAACTTTCTGGAGGAGACAATTCCACGGAAACAGAAAGTTAATAAAACCGTACTGCGGTTGGTTTTACTTTTGTACGCATTTTGTTTACATTACATGCGTACATTAGATAGGAGCATTTTATGTCATACTGTGAAATATTATAGCCAAAGGAACAACATCTCCATGGAAACAAGCAAGAGGAGGCCAAATAAGAGTCAGGTCTGTGGAGTTGCAAGCCTGTTTAAAGTAAGGATGCAAGGTTTTCAGTGCAATAAACACAACCAAAATGAAAGAAACACAAAGTTACATATTGTGGCTTTATTATATTTATTCTATATTATATTACTGCCTTTTTTGGACTATATACTATATAATATACATTGAGTAATAATGTGTTCAATGCAGCTTTGCGCACATTTGTTTATGTTTTACAGAAACAAAACTTAAAACCACATGACTAATCTGCATAAACTATAAGCTCTGAAAAAATGTTAATTCCTTGTGCGCTGATGTGGTCAGTTTCTGTCGAACTAAAGGACATGACTTACTCTGTAAGGCTCCTGACTACCGCAGCCGTAATTCTCCGACAATCCATCAAGTGGTGAGGCTTCATAGTTTAACAAAGTCATACTAAAACATTTTGAACAACTTTTGAGTGCCGTGTAACACATAAAATCAGTTCGAGGTCAGTAAGCACAACCAGAATTAACAGATAAGGCACACAGGATTATAAGGCGCACTGGCGATTTTTGAAAAAAAATTAAAGGATTTTAAGTGCGCCTTATAGTCCAAAAAATGGAATACACTATTTTTTGATCTATGTCCTAATGTAGTTTCTTCATCACAAAGACCTGGACTTGTGTTTTGTTTCATTCACACATTTAACACACAAACCTAGCAGATTTAGGCTGAGTCCTTCTCTCAACTACTCGGTTCCACCTTGTGATGTCATGTGGTAATTCAGGAAGTGCTCCACTGCGTTTATAAACTCGATACACCTTCACTAGAATTGGATAGACTTGAATAATTTCAGCCTTGAACTGCAATTTTCTACTGAACAAAAGGTAAAAAGAGCTGTTAAAACTACCACTACATGACATCACAAGGTGGAAAAGAGCATTTTGAGCTTTGGAGATGTAGACAACTAATATAATAATAATAATAATAAAATGAAACAAAATACAACTCCAGGAATGTTTTGGATTAGATGAGAACATTCTAACATGGCTTGATGCTCACAAAAGTCAATTTTGTGTAATATAGAACCTTTACATGAGCATAATATCATATAAAAACATGAATTAGATGTTTATATTTTGGACTTGAAGACATACTGTATTTGTTGACCATAGATACTGTCTGTTTGAGCAAGACACCTCACCAACTCTCTCTATGAGCACATTTCCAAGTTATACTAAAACTGCTGCAGAAATATAAATAAATGAGGCCACTTTTAGTCGCTCCATCTGAATAAAACCATGAAAGTTGTGACACAGAGATGACTGTGACCAAAAGAGGAAGAGGTCTGTGCTGTTGTGAGAGAGAGAGTTTAATTTGGCGTCCATTTTGAGGAACTGAGTCTATGCAATAAAAAATAAATATGTCCTTTTGTTTTGTTAGTTTGTCCTCCAGTTATAACAATTTTCTAGTTCCCTAACAACACAAGATAAGAAGAACTATAATTTCCAGAATACACTCCCCTGTGAATCTCCCAGATATCTGCACCGATACTGGACATTTTGACGGATTGGATATCAGTTCCAAGACATCGGTTCAGGCGATATTCCGTTTTGGTCTTTAAATGTTTATTAATAAGATGATTTACAGGCAAATCTTGGCCCAAAAACACCTCGTAACATTATTGTACTGGTGTTTTTTCAAATTCGTTCTGTACAGTAGTTGCTTTAAAGGTGCACTGTGTAACTTTTTAGTTGGGGATGCATCACCTGCTTGTTTCTGTATTCACTGCTCTGCCTGGAATGTTCCATAGTATGACATTAAACAGCTCTGCTTTACATTTATTCAATTACAGGTGGTTTTATAGCGCAAAAACACCTAGAAAAACAGGTATTCTGACAGACTCTCCACAGATCTGACCTGTAACTTGATCTCGTTTAGTCTCCATGAAGATAGAAAAGGTTTAATACAATACTGTGAAACATTCCAGACAATAACAGCAATAACAGGGTGACCAGATGTTCCTATTTACCCAGGATAGTTCCAGTTTTGAGCCCTGTGTCCTCTGTCCCTGCAAATTTATCCAAAGTCATTGATTTTTGTATGGTTTTATACAAGAAATGTCCCAGTTGTCCCTATTTTTGACCAATTTTATACCTTCCAACAGTAAAGAGGGGCGTATGTAAAAATCTGTTAAGGTAAAATACAGAAAAGTTGCTTAAAAATGACCAAAACACAAAGAAAATATGACTAAACTGACTCACATGTCATGAATGAGCTGAGTGCAAAACAGTTTTCCTTAATTACGCACTTGTTTCATTTTTATTATTACCAACCACCACAAACTAAGAGTGTCCCAGTTATATATTTTGAAAATCTGGGCACCCTAAGCAATAACATCTCCATGGAGAAAAGCATTTTAATGCACCCTCCACCAGAAAAAGTTACACAATGCTCCTTTAAATTATAAATAACAGTTACACAAACACATTTGGATCATTTATTCACATTTGAACTCTGTAACTGCAGGCGAACTGTTGTAATTGTTTTGAATACCTTTGCATGTTCTGATGTTTTTCTGTCACTAATGTTGTGATGTTTTTTTGACAGATTCAAACCTCAAAACAAGAGACCAGCTCCCCTCAGGTAAAATAATAAGACTTTTGTTTGTTGTATGTTGGTTTGTGCATGTTGTGTTATTGTCAGAGGTGGGTACTCAGTTACTTTTGAAGAACTTGTACTTTTCAGTTTACTCCTGCTTTCACTTTACTCCTACTTGGGTAATACTTTTATTGACCTAAATACACAGTTAAGTTTGCACACAGACACATGCACAGACACTGACCACGGACACACACGTTTGTATCTAGATCAGAGTTTCCACTGAGTTTTGTCACCTCTGCGTTTTACCCTGCCACTTCCTTTTCCTCTCACACAGCAACACTAAACACACACCAACACACTGATACACTGGCCATCTGAATGTGCTGCATGAGGCAAAACAAGGTCATGTTTTGGAAAAAAAATGTGTGCTATTATGGGGAAATTGCAATGTTGCAACGCAAAGTTCAGCAACAGCAGAATGGTAATAGATATATAAATATTAGGCAAAATAAAAACACTTTTCAGCCATACTGTGGAAGACGAGTCAAAGGCACAATATTTCCATGGAAACAAGCAGGAGCAGGCCCTCCTCCAGGGGAAATAAGAGTCAGGTTTGTGGAGATGCAAGCCTGCTCACAGTAAGAATGCATGTATTTGTATGCATGTATTGTCAGTGCTATAAAAATATCCATAATGAAAAAAGGCACACTTTTACTTCTGTATATTTAAAAAAAAAAAAGTTACATTCTATGGTCAGAGAGAATGTAAAATACAAAACTATGTACAGTAAGTGGCTCTGAGTACAGTTATGTGCAGTACTGCATAAAAAACTGCATAAGGACAGAAAAGCTTAAGTGACTTGAGTGAATTAGGAATATTTAGCAATATTTGAGTCTTTTTTTCATAAAACTTTATCTTGTTAAAGATGTTTATCAAACTTTTGCGGTGTTCCTGCTTGTCTCCATGACGTCATTGCTTTGCTATTCAACTGTACGGCATTAAACTAACGATTCTTACTTCACCGTTGGGTTTATTGCTCTTGTGCATTTCAACCAGGGCTATTCAAACTCACAGAGGGCCACATACAGAAACATACAGAACAAGGGGTCACATATAGAAACATACTGAACAAAGGGCCACATGTAGAAACATACAGAATACAGACTCAAAATCATGAAGTGAATCGTGACGTATGACTGAGCCACAGCAGCTCCTATTAGGCTTGGAACATCAACATTTAGTCTGGATCACAACAACATGTTTGCCATTTATGAAATTATAGTAGAATTGTTCAAAATACTGAAGTAAAACAACTGTACAAAAACTCGCTGTTACATCCTAGCACTGTTTTCTCCTTATGACCTCTTATGTATAGCTGAGAGATATAGTTGTATTACTATATTTCTCTTTTTATTGTTATTATTTTTACTTTTACATATACATTTACTAGGGGTGGGATGAGATACAGTTTACACAAGACAAGATGAGACACGAGAACCAGACAAGATCATATTTTGACAGTTTATAATAAATAAATTGTACAAGTTCCCAATTTTGGCCTCACCATTTTTAATTTACTTTATTTCATATTTCTACTGTTGTCATAAGACCGCTTTCTTGGACTACAGCTTCTCAAAAAATTTAACTCGTCAGTACTTAAGTCCATTTTTGTATCCAATCCAAACGTAAAAACATGAAAAAAAAAAAAATCTCACAAGATCATTTTCAGCGTGTGTGCACAATCTTGTGACAGTTTTGTCTCGCGAGATCTTGTCCCGTCCCTAATATTGATATAATTATGCCTTATTTGACACCAGTTCCTTGTTGATGTATTATTACCATTTCTATGTTTGCTCTTTGTTATTATATTATATTGTGATGTGTGAATTATTTTACTGTGTGTGTAATGTACGGTGCAGTGTGTAACGTTGTTGTGTGTTCTTTGTCCACACTTTGCAGAAGCAGGCCCCTGAGGGAGGCATCTATGCGGTGAGCCATCTCTCTGTTGTCATTAAAAAGCTCTTTAAAAAGGCTCGTGGCCACCAGGGGGCAGTGTACGTCCCTCCTCCTCATGGTAAAGCCTCCTCTGTCTTCAGGCTGCTTAGGGGTGGGCAATAAATAAAAAAAACAAAAAAACAACTAATATTCTAATAATAGATGTAATCCAAATGAGTGTATGAGAATTAGAATCAGCCAATCGCAGTAAAGCGCAACCTCCAAAAAGAAGCAGATAGAAGTTACGTACATTATTTACAATCAAGATTTAGTTCAAAGTGCACGTTTTTCACACATCCAGGAGCATTTTGAGGGAAAACGTAAATCTGAACTGCTAAAATAATACAAAAAAAAAAAAAAAGGTTATCAGTAGGGATGCATTGATCCAGCTTTTTCAGTTCTTATACCGATTTCGATACTATAACTTTATCTGGCAATATCAACGGATACCAGTGCAGAGACTGAAAACAGTATTTAAACCCCCCGTAATACAAAATAATAGGAAGAGGTTTTAATTCTGGGCCTCTTAAAACCTTGGGGCCTATGACTACAGACCCCTTTGCCTTTCCCTGTCAACTGCCCTGTAAAATATTTCAGATTTTCAAGTTGCAGTTATGAATATTAATATTACAAATAACTAATATCTAATTGATATATCGAGCACTTTTAAAGTACTATACCATAATATCATCAAACATTAGAGAGAGATAGACAGCGGTGGATGAAGTATACACACATACAGGCAGACAAAAAGTTGCTCTAGTAAAAGTGAAAGTATCACATGAAAAAATCTACTTAAGAAAAAGTTTAAAGTACGTGTTTAAACATGTATTTAAAGAATAAAAAGTAAAAGTATTTTGCTGTGATTTTTAGAACAATTCAAAGATGAAATGAAGAGGTTATGATAAATAATGTGGATTTTAAGTGATTCGATTGTTTTCTTAATTTTTCTAACTGTTTTTGTGTGTTAGTTTTGCTCAAAGTTGGGATGGAAACTCAAATGAAATGTGCTAAAAATACGTCTCCGTCATTTCAACACCACACACTCACTCCATAAAGAAAACGTTTTACTTTTCAGTCCAGATCTAAAATGTAGTGTAGTAGAAAGTACAGATATCTTCTCTTAAATGTTGTGAAGTAAAAGTAAAAACTAACCACTGTAAAATGTACTTAAAAAAATACAGTACAGACACCTAAAATTTGTACTGTACTCGTTACCTTCCACCACTGTAGACAGTATGTTAATCAATATTTACACTTTTTGGCACATTGGCTATTGACTTTAAAACTCGAATGTGGTTAAATTGAACACAATGTGAAGATGTGTCTACACCAGTGATGGAAAGTAATAAAGTACAAAATTAAAAGTACAATATTTAAGAACAAATTTGAGGTTATCTGTACTTCACTTAAGTACATTTTACAGTGAATACTTTTTACTTTTGCTTCACTACATTTGAGTACAGGCATCTGTACTTTCTACTTCACTACATTTTAGATCTGGACTGAAAAGTAAAAAGTACTTTTCTTAACCAAAATGACTGAGACTTTTTTTTAGCACATTAAATTTGATTTTCTGTCCCAACTATGAGCAAACCAAACACACAAAAACACATAAAACAGCTAGAAAAATTAAGAAACTAATCAAATCACTTAAAAGCCACTGATTTCTTTATCAAAATCTCTACAATTTCATCCTTTAATTGTTCTAAAAATTGCAGCAAAATACTTTTACTTTTTACTCTTTAAGAACATTTTTAAACAGGTGCTTAAGTCGATTTTTCATGTAATATTTTTACTTTTACCTGAGTAACTTTTTGTATCTGCATGTGTACTTTAGTAGTACGTAAGAAGCAAAATTGAATACTTCATCCACCACTGGTCTACACTGCTCTGTGATGAGTTTGCAGTGGAAAACTTGAGTAGAAATGATCAAAACTAGCCCCAAAATATCGGCAGAGCTTATTGGCCAATATCGGTATCTGCATTGGCCATGAAAAAAGAAAAAAAGAAGATAAAGAATAAGAAACCATACCGATTGATACACTGAACGATAAGTCAGTGTAGTGTGTGTTGACAGGCCTGTGTAGGTTTCGGTGATCTTTTTGTCCATCTAGAGCCCACCCCTATAGTCCAGCCTCTGTGTTTGGGAGCCCGGTTTTATGAGATGCTTTCACACTCCGCTCTTTGTGTGTATAGGGTCTGACCTCGCCTAACACAGACACGTACGAGACCATCCACGTGGACAAGAGGCCCATCGTGTGAGAAACAAACCCGCTTCAGCTCATCTTTCACTCTTTAAGTCCAGATTCATCACCACATTATGCTGCAAACACTCGCTTCAGGAAGTGGTGTCATTAACCAACGCCAACGGAGCCCAGTGTGAAGTTCAGTTCCCACGCCGTGCATTGATGTTTTGTGATTAAATCTGCACTGCGTAACTTTTCTGGTGGAGGTTGGAGATTGAGATATGATTGCTTTGTCTGGAATGTTTCTGTGAAGAGGCGACTCCGCTCACAGTCAGAATGTCTGTTTTTCTAGGCATTTTTGAGCTATAAAACCACCTGTAATTGGATAAATATAAAGTAGAGCTGTTAAATGTCATACTGTGGAACATTCCAGGTAGAGCAATGACGTATCCATAGAAACAAGAAGGTGACAAACCCCCACCAAAAAGTTACATAGTGAGCATTTAAAGGTCCTATATTACGCAAAATTCACCTTAAATCTCCAGTTCAGACAGATATCTTGTTTTGATAACACTTTACTTTATGGTCCACTTATTAAAATTGAACTAGCTGCTAATTTGCTTAAAGTTATTTAATTTGGTGTTAACTGATATTTCCTAATCAAATTGCTGCTTGTTAGTTTGATGTTAGGAATTGTTGTACATGCATTATGATGATAATAAGGATGTCGTTATGAGCTAGAACTACAAAAATATACAAAAATGAACAAAAAAGCATACTGATTAATTAGACTTAGACTTAGACTTGGGGAAATTATTTGGACATAGCAGCTCACACATCACAATATAATATAAGAACAAAGAGCAAAAATATAAATGTAAAATAAATTCTAAGTAAGTAGCAAAAAATAACTCACAATTACATAAATGTATATGTACAAGTCAAAATAAAATTGAAAAATAAATAAAATATAAAATCTCAGCTTTATACAAGAGGTCATAGGAAGACATAGGGCTATCCATTGCGTAAGGGTGAGTTGTTGTACCGTTGTAGGGAGTATTATCTGTTACATAAAGTTGAGTTTTGTGAGTTATACAAATTAGCAGTAAAAAAGAATGTAGAATAAGTTTATGTAGACATGAAAAAGGATTAAGTCGATCCTGATTAACATCAAATTAACCACTTATAAATATTAAAAATAGCAGCTAGTTAAATTTTAATATGCGTACTGTTGACCTGCTGCCAAGGTTTATTTGAACACTTTATTGTGAAGAAATAACTGCACAAAACATGACACATGACTCTTAAAGTTTTGTGGAAGTTTTCAAGTGACATTTTTTTTACCTTTAGTCCAGTAGAGATTGACGAGTCCAGATCTGAAATGATCCAAATGGTTGAACAGAGTGATTTCTGTTTGAGAGAAGAATGCTTCGGTTTTGTGTGTTGAAAGTGCACTGCAATACTTTTCTTGTTCTAGCTTCCATGGAGATGTTATTGCTTTACCTGGAATGTTCCATGGTATGACACATCCGTCCAGCTTTTATTCATTACGGGTGTTTCTGTTGCTCAAAAACACCTTCGTTCCTTCTGTGAATAGGGGAGACTCTTCACAGAGCTGAACTGTAATGTATCGTAGTGATGTAACCTGCTCGTCTCCCTCGTGGCTGAGTAGACAGCCTCACAGCAAGAAGTTTGTTCGATCTCTCTCCATACAGTGATAGTCATGAGTTAAAATACATCAATTCATATTGAGGACACTTCACCCACATTGCCTAGTAAATGTGTGTGTGTGTGAAGGGACCGATTCATCGGCCGCGCTCTGTCAGTACCCCAGGGCACTTGGCTACAATAGAGCTTACCATCATAGGAAATAATGCTTATGAATGAATGCTGAATGAATAGTGCTGAATAATGCTGTGTAAAGCGTCTTTGGGGACAGAAATGTCTAAAGCGCTAACTTACGTGTACACAGTTTACTCTATACTGTGAACATTCTAGACAAAGTTTCTTCCACTAGAAATGTTACGCAGTGCAACTTTAAACGTGTGAAACAACTCGAAGTCTAGTTATGACGAGGAAACTAAATCATAACATGTATCAGAAAATTGCGTAATATGGGCCTTTTTAATAAAATAAAATAAATAAAACTTTTGTATGTATGCTTTTATTTCATTTTTAAGTAATTTAATCATTTTGGTTTTGAATAACTTTGATCAAAACTGTCTCTTTATTCATATTATAATCATTTCTGTCACTAATATTTGTATGTAATGGGATTCTGTTGTAATGTGTGTGTGTGTGTGTGTGTGTGTTTTTTTTTTTTCATGTTTTCAAGCCAGTGCAATGTAATAATTACTAAATTAATCAGTTATAAATAAAAGCTTTGTGCATTTTTTTATTTGTCAGATTTGGTTTGTAGTCATGGCAGCAGTCACGGTTTGTTCAATTTTGTTGCTTAAAGGTGCAGTGCGTAACATTTCTAGTCAAGGGACCGCCACCTGCTGGTCTCCATGGAAACTATATAGCTTGGAATGTGAATGGAATGTTAAATGTATCCATCTTGCGTTTACTCCAACGTTGGTTTTTATCAAAAATATGAAAGTACTTATTTTGAGGTCTAATAAAACTTCAAATGTAGTGATTTTAATACAGACACATACCTATCTGCTGTATTTGTATATTTTTGTTTGCCCACATTAAGAACGTGATAAAAAAAAAAAAAAAAAACCTCAGCCTTTTCAGCAGATCCCACACACTAGTAAAAATACTTTCGAACTTTTACAAAGTTCAGAGTGTGTGTGACTTACGGACAGAGAGACCGCACAGGAAGTTAAAATAAGATGAAATGTTTTTCAAATATCTAAATATGGAAGAGAGATGAAGATCCTCCCTGTCTGTTTCACACCTCTTCAGTATCTCAGCTACAAATCGCTTTCATTTCTAAAAGTGAAAATACTACTATAGCATACAGTAGTGGTTTTTAAATCGTATAATTTGTATATTTGTATATAGTAGTAGTAGTCGTAGTAGTAGTAGAATTATTAGTAGGACATAGTAAAATAAGGAGTAATAAGTATTTGAAATAGAATGAAAAAGAGTACTGCAGTTCTCAATTAGAAGTTGAAGTAGTAGCAGCCTATTCTTTTAATAGTAGTAGCCTAGTAGTTGCTGCAGTACGGTAGTTATAACAATAGTCATAGTAGTTGTAGTAGTGGTAGTAGTAGTAGTAAAATAATGAGTTGAAGGAGCCTGGTATTAGTAAAAGTATCAGCAGTATTAGTTGTTGTGTAGAGTAGTAGTAGTAGTAGTAGTTGTAGTAGAATGAGAAGTCAGCGTGGTATTGGTAAAAGTACTAGTAGCGGCAGCAGTCTATACTTTTATTAGTAGTACTAGCCTATAGTTGCAGAAGTAGCTGTAACACTAGTAGTAGTGGTAGTAGTAGTAGTAGTAGTAGTAGTAGTAGTAGTAGTAGTAGTAGTAGTAGTAGTAGTAGTAGTAGTAATAGTAGTAGTAGCAGTAGTAGTAGTGTAGTAAAATAGTAGTAGTAGTTATTAGTTAGTAGTAGTATTAGTTGTTAGTTATTATTATTGTAGTAAAGTTTAGTTAGTAGTAGTAATAGTAGTAGTAGTATTTGTTATTGTTATATAAAGTAGTATAGCAGTAACATTAATCATTGTTATTGTATAGTAATAGGAGTAGTAGCAGCAGTAGTAGTAGTAGTAGTAGCTGCAGCATTAGTAGTAGTAGTTGTAGTAGCAGCAGTAGTAGTAGCAGTAGGAATAGTAGTAGTAGTAGTAGAAAATAGTAGTAGTAGTAGTAGTAGTAGTATTTGTTGTTGTTCTATAGGTTCGTATTAACTATTGTCATAGTAGTAGTAATAGTAGCAGTAGTAGTAGTAGTAGCAACAGCAGTAGTAGCAGCAGCAGTAGTAGTAGTAGAAGTAGTAGTAATAGTAGTAGTCATAACAGTAGTAGTAGAAATACTAGTCATAACAGTAGTAGTACCAGTAACAGTAGTAGAACGAGTAGTAGTAGAAGTGTGCCAGTAATTCCAGAGGGAAAGTCTAAACATGTCATGTTGACACAGCCACAAACACGAGTCTGCACTTGTGTATTTTCACCTGTAAGTCCCGGCCACATCACACTGCAGCTTCCTCTGTGTGTCAAAACATCTGGAGCACGAGGAGCAGAGCAGAACTATCATCTGTTCACATCTGATCTGATCATGGAGGACACACAGCTAGTCCGTGTTAGTACCACTAGGGGGCATTACTTCAGTCCTGTTTAAAAAGATAGTGGAGTAGAAAGTACAGATACCTGCTCTCAAATGCAGAGGTGGGGACTTGCAAGTTGTGACTTGGACTCAAGTGAGACTTGAATCACTATTTTTAGGACTTGAGTCTTGACTTGATAAAATGGGCTAAGACTTGGGTCTCAACTTGGACTTGAAGGTCAATGACTTGGTACTTGACTCGGATTTGAGGCCTGTGACTTGAGAAAACTTGAAGCTCTTTTAAATCTGAATTCTTTCTATTGTGACCATAATGATTCACAATAAGATCTTGTCAAAACATTTAAAAAGGAAAAATTAACTGAATTAATTTCTACAACTCTTATATACTTTATAAATACTCATACATATAAATGTACTATGACTTTATAAGCACAATTTATCTTAAAAGTCAAATAAATTGCAAAAATCTAAGCTATATTTGGTACTTTGGTTTAAAGACGTGAAATGACGTCTTTAAACTGCAAGTCCAAGTCGTCTGCTTTGACTTGACTTGGACTTATGGGCCAGTGACTTGAGACTCAACTTGGACTTGCCTGTATTTGACTTGGGACTTGACTCGGACTTGAGGTCAAAAACTTGTAGTGAAGTCAAAGTAAAAGTATCCACTGTAGAATCTACTTAAAGCTGCACTGTGTAACTTTTCTCGTAGATGGTAGATCAGCCAAGTCAAACTCAGGCCTGGGGGCCAAATTTGGCCTGAGATATAATTTTATTTGGCCCGCAAGATCATATCAAATATCTATTAAAGCTGCCTGCCAGCTACAGATAGGCTATAGAGATATTATTTATTTAAAATTGTGTTGTTATTATTATATACATTATGCTTGTTCTGGATTCAGTGTTTAAGCAAAACTATTATTAAACATTTATTTTAATAAGAAAATTTAATTGAACTGAAATTGAATGTTCTACAACATGGAGTTTAATTTAACAATCTTCATGAAAACAAGCAGCCACATCACCAGGCCAAGTTACAGGTCAGATCTGAGGAGAACTGGGTCTGCTCACCTCATGGTAGGAATGCATGTTTTTAAGATAGTTTTGAGAAATAAAAACTCAAAATTTTCAAATAAAAAATTCTATTATATTAGTTTAATGCCATATTGTGGAACCTCCCAGGCAAAGCAATAACATCACCCTCCACCCATGGAAGTGGAACCACCAGAAAAGTTACATAGTGCACCTTTAAGTAAAGTGCAGATACCTTTTTTTTTCTTTAAAAAAATCTTTCTAAAAAAAATCTTTAGCACGTTGAGTAATGCAGGAATGATCGTCTATCTAAATAATGGAGGGCAGTCACACAGTTAGTCCGTGTTTGTACCGCTAGGGGGCGTCGCTCTGCTTTGTATTAGGTAATTACGGGTCTCACTACGGCTGCTTCCTCACGTCTGTTTTGCCCCGGGTCAAAAACAAAACTACAATGCTTTAATAACCAACGGTCTCTCATTTGAATGTTGGGTAACTTTGTGCAAACCTGTTTAAGTAACACTGTCGATGAGTTGTGTTACTGGAGTTCCTTATTGGTGTATGGGAATTTCATAATGATTGTTGTGATAGGCAGGTGTGCATAGGCCAATATTGCAAATGTCCCTGGTATTTTGTATGCTGGCACGCAAAACAGTTTATTTTGAGTCTGTATTTCAATGTAGTGTTGTCACGATACTAGAATTACTAATAAAAACATGCTTTATGTAGACAACAGTTTGTAATTTTCAGTTTTAAATTGCAGTGCTTTCTTTTTTTATTCCAATGTGGCCTTATATGTGTTTAATCCCTCAGTGGTCCATGGGCGTATAACTAATCTATGTGCTATTCTGTTCTGTAAATGTGACTTTTTTTTGAGTATGGATACCTGCGAAAAATGAGGTCCGAGACTTAAAACCAGAGAGCTTTATGCATTTTAATACTTTTGATTTAATGTTTTATTCATAATTTACTTTGCAGCACTTTGAAAACTGTAGTGTTTATAAGATGTGCTATAGAAATAAAGTGGACTGGATTGAAAGTACCTGATTTTTTACTTTTTACAACATTACTTTAATATTATATATATATATATATATATATATATATATATATATATATATATATATATATATATATATATATATATATATATATATATATATATAAAATCAGGCCTATTTGTAGTAGCCTATAGTTGTAGAAGTAGTTGTAACAGTAGTAGTAGTAGTAATCGTCGTCGTCATAGTAGTATAGGCCTATAGTAGTAGTAGTAGTAGTAATAGCAGTAGTAGTAGAAGTAGTAGTAGTATAGGCCCTATGGTAGTAGTAGTACTATAGGCCTATTGCAGTAGTAGAAGCTGTAGTAGTATAGGCCCTATTGTAGTTGTAGTAGTATAGTAGTATAGGCCTATAGTAGTAATAGTAGTAGTAGTAGTAGTAGTAGTAGTAGCAGTAGTATAGGCCCTGTAGTAGTAGTAGTAGTATAGTAGTAAAGGCCTATAGTAGTAGTAGTAGTAGTAGTAGTAGTAGTGGAAGGAGGAGTAAAAGGCTAGTGCACGCAAATCGGCTATGCTGTAGGCTATCTACTATTTTATTACTTATGGATGTTGTAAACTCGTCTAGCTACAAGTTTCTCACATTATCTTACCTGCTGTGGGCAAAGTTTTATAAACTTTAGCCGTCTACTCAGGTTTGAAAAACTCATCAAAAATGTTGCAACTAAAAGGTCAAAGGTGACTGCAATACAGACCTTGCGCTAGCATTGTCTTCTGTTTTAAAGTCATTTGTTAGCTTGGACTACTTCCTGTCTGTTTTTGGTCGTAACACACTTTTCTGTGTTAGCCTATTGCCAAATCATTCAGCTGAGATCTCTCCTGTGCTCACCCACGCGTTCAAACTAGAAATAGTGGGTCTTGTGTCCGCTCTGAAAATACCTGCACGCAAAGACACCTGCAGGAGGGGGCGGGGCTTAGTGCGACAGGTGTCAGTGCTTACCTGCGTGCGTACAGTCTGCTCGTGTCCTCCAGCGACTGAAGACGTTTGAGCTTAGTTTAGCCAGGACAACGCGATTCGGACAGATACACAAGCATTTTCAATTTTGCAGATTTCTGCCGTTTTCATAACAATAGCTGCACATTTTTAGCACGTGTAGAGAAATCGCGGACTTTGGAGCAACGTGGTTTTGGTTTGATAGCGATTTTGGGAATAACTTTCGCTTAAAACTCTGCATTACGGACTTTCACGGCTTCTCCAATGAGATTTCTGTAAAGATCTTTGAAAGGAGAGATACGTTTGACTGGAGTCGATTTTAAATTTAGTTTGACGATGGATTTGTGTACAAAAAAGACGTGCCCGCTGTTGCTACTACTACTTTACGGTAAGTTTGGCACCTAGCGGCTTCATTCACAACTTAACTTTTAACACTATCTTTAACTCACTTTATCTCACTCATTAACTCCTTCTTGTTAAGCTAATCTATGCATTAGAGGCTTACTGCAATGCTGTTTTACTTGTTTTACGTAGTCTGAAATTCTTAATGTAGCTCATTTTAACATGTTTTATTTATTTTTTTTCTGTAGATTCGTTGAACAGAATCCGTGTTTATTTATGTTGAACTACATTTGGCATACAACATATATACATATATATATATATTTTATTTTTTGTATGGTATTACTTTCATTTTTCTAGTTCTGTGTGTCGCCAGGTAATTTGCAGTTGCTTTTATGCTCTGTTCAGTGTGATGTTTTGTTTTGTTTTAGCTGCTTTGCTGAGCTTAAACTGGTTCCTAAATAAGCAGGTTCATACTGTCCTCAACGTGCTATTTGCGCAAAGGCGTCACTGCACACTTCAGGGCCCCAGACGCACCCAGCCCTGGGGCCCCACGTAGTTTTATAATCTATAGTTAAATTGGTCTGAAATTGGGGAGACCGGTTTTCTTTGTCAATTTTCTAACATATGAATTCCACCTTAAAGATGCACTGTGTACCTTTTTCGCTATACTTGTCACCATGGAGATGTTACAGTTTTGTTTTGAATCTTTCACAGTCCCGTATTTTTCAGACTATAAAGAGCACCGGATTATAAGGTGCATTAAGCGAAACAAACGGACGACACTTGAGACTGATTCCTTACCCCAGGTGTCCACGATCCATTGGATGCTGATGCTTTCAGCTTTTGTCGAACTAAGGACTGTAAATTGGGCTTTACTCCATGAGACTCCTCACTATGGTAGCCATAATGCCCCGACAATCCATCAAACGGTGCAGCTTCGTAGCTTACTAAAACATTTTGACAGATTTTTGAGTGCCGTGTACCATGATTTTTGAAAAAATTGAAGGATTTTAAGTGCGCCATATAGTCCGAAAAATACAGTATATAAATAAACTTGATTAGAGTAATGGAGACAAGTTAGTGGTCAGATTTATGAAGGCCCAAGCCTGCACATATTACGAATTACTGGTTTTCATGACATTTTTGAGCTGTAAAACATCTGTAATTGAACAAATGCAAAGCAAATATCTTTAATGCCATACTGAGGAACATTCCACGCAAATAAATTACATCTCCATGGAGACAAGTTAGCAGTAGACCTTAGAAGTTACCTAGTGCACCTACAAGGGAGCTGTATGTAGCCTGTACTGCCTAAACCTGCAAACACAGGACACATACAGGTTTTTCTCAGTATCACATGCTCACATGCCTCATGCGGAAGCTCAATGTTCATAATTCCCTCTCTGAGCTGCAGAGGCTGCACTAGCACTGACTCATGCTTGGTGCAGGTGCTGGGGTTTAGGTAGTGACCATTCAGATCAGAGAGAGGCACTTCAGGTTTAAACCAACTCTTTCTGAATGGATAATTGTCTCGAACCAAAACACCAATTTAGAACATAAACAACTTGGCCATCCTGTCCCATATTTTTGTAATTAAGATTAAATCAGCTTTAGAATTTTCACTGGTAGCTCTATGTTTGATTTGAACATTTGTCTCATATCTTGGGACACAGATGCCTTTGTAATTTATTTAATCTATTTCTTTTGAAACCATTTCCACTTATAATTTCCAGTAATTAACATCAAACTTCTAACGTCTGTAATATCAAACTGCTAACGTAGGTAATAGTTTTATTATGACTATTAGTAATGTGTAGTGAGATGAACTTCTTCTAACCCTGTGATTACAAGAGTCCTATTTCCTTTAGGCAGGTCAGACACATACCAAAACTTAATCTCACTGAGAAGCTGCATGAGAAAGGTGCAGAGATACATTTTCCACACAGATATCTGATAAGGTTAATGTAGAGAACATATTTTAAATGCCATCGCGTGCCACAGTGAGGAAACGATGTGAAGTGGTTTGTGCAGTTACAAGTTAAAGTGCAAATATTGTGCAATTTTCTGATCTGTGTTCTAATGTTTCTCCATCACAAACAGAACTGGAATTGTGTTTTGTTTCATTCACACAAATCCTGTATATTTAAGCTTCTCTGAAACTGAAAACATTTTGTTCCACCTTGATGTCATGTGGTAATACAGAAAGTGCTCCACTGTGTTTTTAAACTTCATACACCATTTGAGCCCTGGAATTGCCAGTTTCTACTGAAAATGTAAAAGGAGCTGTTAACTTGAAAACATAGCATTTTGACCTCTGGAGTCGTAGACAGACTAATAATAAAGTGTTACTTAAACATGTGCAAATGAAACAAAACACAACTCCAGGTCTGTTTCTGAGGCGGCAACAACATTCTAACATGGCTTACAAGAATTAGTTTGTGTAATATACGACCTGCAGTTGATTCACATTTTGATTGAACGTACTTTGACAAAATAACATATTTACATGACCAGTACAGAACTTTGTATGGAAAAAGAAAGTTGGCACCATAGTTATTAAAAAAGGATGCTCATTTCCGTCTAAAAGTGGTTTTAAGTTAATTCTGGTAATAATTAGAGTTTAATTCATTTCAGGAAGTTGCTGCTGAAATCCTCCCCACGCTTTATTTGTGAAACCAATTATTGCATTAGTACAAAATCACTTAATCCATTAATGACTTTTGTTCAAACACTGTGCTCTCAGGAGAAAATCATGGTTTTTAGATATTTTGGAGTATGACTTGGTCTGGTGGGATCGTACCTGTAATACATATGTGTCATAGTTTTACATCAGTTAAAGCTGCACTATGTCACTTTTTTGTCACCTGCTTGTTTCTATGGAGATGTCATTGCTATGCCTGGAATGTTCCGCAGTATTACATTAAACATACATTAAATAACTCCACCATACACGCCTACGTCTGGTTTGGTCTCCATGAAGATAGAAGGGTTTAATGCCATACTGTGAAACATTTCTGAGAAAGCAATAACATCTCCATGGAGAAAAACATTTGAGAAATCCTCCACCAGAAAAGTTACACAATGCACCTTTAAGTGGCAGTTTGTGGGAAACAGTTGAGGAAAAAGGTACAAAAATGCAGGAAGTAGTGGTAAGTTGTAAATCAGAATACCTCTATATCACTAACACCGAAAATGACTGAATGAATTAACTCATCACCAATTCTATAATAACAATCTCGATACTTTTTGGCCCTTTTTAACATGATGGTTGTTCGGTAACAGTTATGTAATGACCTCTATGTACGTCATCATATCTGCTGCCAGTGTCCCCGTCAGGAAGTACAGTTATAAATTATTTAATTAAAAAAAAAGTTTTGGTAGTGTTAACTAGTTGTCTAAATCTGTGAGCTTTCATTTGAGACATTATTTACACTTGACATCATGCTAGGGGGTTCTACATATATCTCTAATGGTGAAATGTGTAGGAGTTTCCATGGCGACACAATGCCTACCTTAGCAAACACCGGTAAAGATTTAAGATTGTCCAAAAAATTGATTTAAAGAGTCTGTGATCAGTCTGAGCATTCACGTTTCTGTTTAGGAGTCTGATTTTCAACAAAAAAAAGTGAGAGTGACCAACTGAAAAACTGTCGGCATAATGTTAAGTAACTTGCAACTGTGACTTTAGGTGTGAAAGACTTGTTTGACAGCAAAAATCAGAACCGTTGTTGTAATTCCAAGTAAGTCAGCTCTTTATGGTCCGCTTGTGTTAAAGTAAAGATCAGATTAAGTCTAATTTGAGCAACAGAGCTTCAGACAGAGCAGAGCCTGCAGTTAGCATCACACCCCCAAGGAGTGTTGATGACATCAGCCACAAAATATCAAGTGAACGTTAAATCGATCGGGACAGGCGTAATGATGCTAACGATGTTTACGTGATGTGAGTGGTCCGACCCGTCAGCTTTCACATTCTAGACGTTAGATCCAGTCTTTAGTTTAAGACTTTTTGAGTAATTACAAGAGTGACACACAGGGAGAACACTACAGGGAGTTAATGAGTTTGTGTAGTGTGTTTTTCTAAAGGATCTGATGGTGTCTCAGGTGTGTGAAGATAATGACAGATGAACAAAAGACTCTTTGGATGTCAGCAGACCCTAACTAGAACTAATGCAGCTACACATTTATTAAACTGGTGTTGATTTAAGCTGTAAAAATTACATTGCGGCATACATGACTGACATTAGAAGAAAATCAGGATAGTTTTTGTTTTGACCTTTTTGTTTAAACGATCATATATTGATCTGTTTATACTAGGGGTGTAACGGTACATGTGTTCGTGCCGAACTGTTTCATACAGAACGTTCGGTTTGATGCAGGGCTATGCATGAGTGAGTTCACGCAAATTGTGTGTGTTTATATTCCACCATTACATGTGCAGCTATGCAGAAGGCTCGGCTCATTAATATTCATGAGGGACCTCGTCCGTGATTGGGGTGGCAGTGTTTCCTGCAACACTTTATAGTTAGGGCAACGCCTTAACAACAATTGCATGCTGTGCCATGCCATGACTATATCCTTCTGAACCACGTGAATCCTCGCAATACTACGGTTGTCGCGCCCCAGTCCTCTCTCTCGCCTTTCTCCGGTGTGAAATATTGTGTAAAACTTCATGCTGGAACTGTTAGTGCTGCCCTTTACTTTTTGAAAATTTTGTGTACTGTTTACAAGGAATTTATTTTTTATAATATTTCATACATTAGTTGCTTATTTTAGAATATTTGATTTAACTTATTAGCGTTACCACACAGCACTTTGCATTTATTTAATTTTCCCGTTTGTAATGGTAAAACACATTTTTGGTTTAATAAACACACAAATAAACAACAAGCAAATGGTTTAGCATTTTGTTCCCATACTATACCGAGAATGAACCAAACCGTGACCTCAAAAACAAGGTACATACTGAACCATGATTTTTGTGCACCCTTACACCCCTAATTTGGGTTGGGCATCATTAAGAAGTTGCCGATATGATACATACCTCTATACATAGGCCACAATACGATACGTATGTCTATACAGTGAACTTTCTGTACGATACGATATATTTCTAATCAATTTGATATGGTTCAATAAAAAATAAAGTCTAAATCATGACTGTGATACTAAAAGTGTTTGTTAAACCACTTCTTGTGCAAAGTGAATAAGAAACACAAACATTTCAATTCTCAAAGCAGTAAAAATGTCAGATGTGTTGCATAAACATGTTTCCTTCCTCTGAACAAGCAACAAAACTGTAGCTCTGTAACAAAATAATTTAGTAAAATATACCAAAAAACACAATGTTATAATGTTGTTTGTTACCTCCTCAAAAACAGACCTGGAGTTGTGTTTTGTTTCATGCGCACATGTTTGAGTAATCCTTTATTATTAGTCTGTCTATATCCCCAAAGCGCAAAATGCTCTGTTCCACCCTGTGATGTCATGAAGGGGTAGTTTTCAAGATAACAGCTGCTTTTACCTTTTGTTCAGTAGAGATGGGCATTTCCAGGACTGAAATCATCCAAATGTGAAGGTGTATGGAGTTTAAACACAGTGGAGCATTTCTGGTATTACCACTAGGTGACATCACAAGGTGGAACACTGTTTTCTGTTTGAGAGGAGAACTTAGGCTAAATATGCAGGGTTTGTGTGTTAAAGGTATGAATGAAACAAAACACAACTCCAGGTATGTTTGCGATGAGGAAACAAGATTAGAACAGTTTAAAATAGCGTAATATGCTCCCTATAAATGTATGTTTATTTTCCATTCATTTTAGATGAAAAATTCAAATATTAAACGTTCAAAGGCATCACAGAGGCCTTAAAAAAGTCACACTCTCGGGACAGAATGGAACCTTTCCTGAATAGCTTTAGAATGATCTTGAGCTGTATCAGAAAAAGTATAAGAGCACATGGGAATAGAAAAGAAAGTACTATGATTTGTCTAAAGAAAGAAGTGTTTTTATTATTATCATAGTATCAGAATCGGTATTGAGTATCAAGTGTGTTCTTTTGAAATGTTAGTATCGTGACGGCACTACGATTGGTTTTATTTTAAGCAGAATTCTTAAATATTTCTGTGTAACTCAATGATCGGATGTATAGTGTGAGCTTGGTGTAGTGCAGTGTGTTTTTGCTGTTCCCAGAGGCTGTTTCAGAATGTGGATGTGTGGCATTCTTCTTCTCATGTTTCTGAGGAGAAGAAGGAGGAGGCGGAATCACGAAACATTTCAGCACTTCCTGTTTTCATCTGGTCCGACCCCTCCCTCCTTTGTCTCGTGATGGAGATTAAACAGATTAATTAATGAATCAATTACGACGTGGACTGTTTCCAAATGAATCATTTTTGATACTTTGTTGCTGATGTCATGTACTTTGTCGCTGGGGGTGTGATGCTAACTGGAAGCACTGCTCTGTCAGAAGCTGTATTAGACTTTAATCTAATCTTTGTTTTAACACAGTCTGTCCAAACAGGGATGATTTATCACAGGCTCCATTTTGTAATTCCTTTTCAGAGTTTTCAGACAGTCTTAAAACTTAATTGTCTGTGTTTGTTTGTCTCCATGGCAACTGGTGAGCATTCCGTCAATAGACATACATGTAGAACACCCTCAGAATGATATAACTGCAAAGTATCAATTGACTCACAATCGTAATTTGAATGGACGCAATTAGCAAGCTTTTTACGATGATTTCCTCCTCAGAATTTCTGGTCTTATTCAGCATTTTTAGAAGATAATAATGAATTTGAAATCTTCTATTTATGGAAATTGGAATTAATTAGTTTTGATTGTTTTAATGATGAAGTGGATAGTGGTTATTTTAAGGAGACACTGTTAATGATTAATTGTTGTTGTGTATATAGTTTCCTTAATGTATTTTGTACCTGCCCAAGAACTGCAGATGGAAAGGAGCTTGTAGCTAAATCTGGAGCAGAGCATCTTTTCTCTCAGAGTTTAATGTTTTCTGTGCACTGTCCTTGTTTAAATAAATAATAATAAACAAAATGCTAACCCTGTAGTTTAGATCTGTGCAAACTGGAACATGGAAACCCGACGGAAAGCCGACCGAAGTCCGAAGGGACGGAAGGGTTCAGACAATTATTTAGAACACTTGGAACACTTGTGGGTAAAACCAACAAAATATTTCATTGGAACTGCTTTTCGTTTAGACGGTGATGGCATTTTTGGGGCTTAAAAACGCAAAAATCTGAAACCATCCTCCAGAGTTGAAAAGTTGAATACGCTCCACCGTAGTGTTTCCGTCTACACTGCCCAAGACGCAAAACTCTGGTCACATTTGCTCACGTTGTGTACACGTTTACATCACATACATCACCACCTAGCGTTATTACCCAATTGAATTCCACACATGCAGATTTCCATTTTACATCTTCTGTTCAGACCATCATCATATAATCATCATACAGCCTAAGTCGGGCTTGGGTCGGACTTGGATACATCAGCACATCAGCTGTTTCCTGTCTACAGTAAAACCACTCAGTTTAACTCTTAAGTGTTCAAAGATTAAAGCACTGCACTTCTGGTTTAGATAAAAGTCAAAACTGTCAAAAGATTACTTGTGAAATGTGGTGAAATACTTCAGATACATGATTTTTAATGCGTAGAAGTTTGGCGATAAAATCCACAGGACGTAGAGTCATTATTATATAATTATTATATTATATAATCTGCAGCTTCACCTTGATCCATGCTCTGTGTCGATGTAAATGGGCACACGTGAGGAGTCATCTCGCCTTTTTATTTTCAAAGAACGCCTTTAACTGGATTCACAGCACGGTTTTGTGGCCTGGATGTCATTATTTGGAGAGGACAATTTCAATGGATAATGTGGGTGAGATGCGGCACTTTAAATTTACAACTTTACAAGAAGTGAGGAATAAAGTCTTATTATTTTTGCTATATCCTGAATTTGCGTTTTTTTTTTTTTTGTCTCTGTGTTCGTTAGAGGCCACACAAACAATATCCTACGTGTATCATTAGTCAGCCCATGAAAATAGTGTGATTTTTAATTGTGTTGGGCTTGGGTCGGATTTAATCACTGCTCTATCGGACGCGGGCTGGGCTGGAACAGAAAAATTCGCCCTGATCCACACTCTAATACAAACACATTCTTTGTCAGTTTATGTTCCAGTCTTTTTGTCAAGTTTTCTGGTTAATGAACTGTTGCAAATGCTTTTGTGAATGAAACAAAATGCAACTCCAGGTTTGTTTTTGAGGAGGGAACAACATTACAACATGACTAAAAGCTCACAATTTCATCAGTGTCAGACATTTAAACCTCGTCAAAGCTCTTTATTTCTCATTTCGTGCGTTGATGTTTTGATTTGAGATTTCCTTGACAGCTTATTGTCACGTGACCCACAGTTGGCAGACAGGACATTACACTAACAAAGCTGATCCCAGATGATTGACAGGTCAGACAGTGCCGCCACACATCAACTCTTCCGTTAAGCCCTGGACATTGTCTCTGAAACCAGGTTCAAAACAACTGCTGAATCATGACCAAAACAGGACTATGTTCGACCTGATTTAGTCCCGGTTTAGTCCCAGTTTAATCATCCAGTGCAGTTGTTTTGTTTACTGGTCTATATTTGGTCCTGGTTAGTCCTGGTTAAGACCTATTAAATAATCTTGGTTTAGACCTCTGATTTAGACGCCTGGTGAAGTCCTGGTGGAGTCCTAATGGTGTCCTAATGGAGTCCTAATTTAGTCCTCGTAGAGTTCTGTTTGGATCCTAGTGGAGTCCTGGTGGAGTCCTGGTTTAGTCCTAGTTTAGTCCTAGTTTAATCCTGGGGTTTAGTCCTGGGTGGAGTCCTGGGTGGAGTCCTGGGTGGAGTCCTGGGTGGGCCCTAGTTTAGTCCTGGTGGAGTCCTGGTGGAGTCCTGGTCGTTTCTGGGTCAAGCCCTGTTTGGGTTCTGGTTGAGTCCTGGTTCAGCCCTGATTTAGACCTGGGCCAGCCCTGATTTAGACCTGGGCCAGCCCTGATTTAGACCTTGTCCAGCTCTGATTTAGACTCAGTTCAGCCCTGGTTTAGACTTAGTTCAATCCTGGTTTAGACCTGGTTCAGTCCTGGCTTAGATCTGGTTCAGTCCTGATTTAGACCTGGTTCAGCCTTGATTTAGACCTGGTTCAGTCCTGGTTTAGACCTGGTTCAGTCCTGGTTTAGACCTGGTTCAGTCCTGGTTTAGACCTGGTTCAGTCCTGGTTTAGACCTGGTTCAGTCCTGGTTTAGACCTGGTTCAGTCCTGCTTTAGACCTGGTTCAGTCTTGATCTAGACCTGGTTCAGTCTTGATCTAGACCTGGTTCAGTCTTGATTTAGACCTGGTTCAGTCTTGATCTAGACCTGGTTCAGTCCTGGCTTAGACCTGATTCAGTCCTGGTTCCGACTGGTATTAGTGTTAAAGTGCACTTTATTGTACCCTTAGAGAAAATGTCGTCTGCATTTGACCCGTTCTTCAAGATCTCTGGGTTAAACCTGTCAGACGACCCATCTCCAGGTCTGGGGTTAGTCTTTTTATTATTGCCCCCTCCTGCTCTCTCCTCTCTCCCTGTCTTCTCTTCTGTCTGCAGTCTGTGAAACTCTGAACAGGAAAGTCTTGAAGAACCACTGATGTTTGTGTGAAAGAGTTTATTCACCTTGAGTTTATTCTGCTCTCTTTCTTTCTCTCTCTCCATGCCCTCCTCCACTCCCCGTCTGCTGAAGATTCTCTCGTTCTCTCTTTCCCCCTCCTTTTCTCCTCTGTTTGTCTGTTCTCAATCTCCTCAGTCTCTTATCTGTGCCCTCTCTCCTCTCTGCACCCCCTCATACCTTTTCTATGCTCCTTTCTTGCTCTCCCCATTCTCTCGCCTCCTCTCCTCCTTTGTTCCACTTGAGTCTCTCCCTTTTTGCAGGTTAGTGAACTTTGCAGCAGGTCTTTTTTCTCTTTATGGAACAGAGAGATAAAATCTGACCAGGACAAAAGGAAGGAAGCGCTGCAGACTGACCCACATACACAGGAACCCAGGACTGAACCCAGGACTGAACCCAGGACTGAACCCAGGACTGAACCCAGGACTGAACCCAGGACTGAACCCAGGACTGAACCCAGGACTGAACCCAGGACTGAACCCAGGACTGAACCAAACCAGGACTGGGACCGTTACAAGAATAAATCAGCTAAACAAGTATTCATTGGTATGTCTGAGTTTGAAATGACTTGACTTTGAAAGGACTGAACCAAGGCTTAAAAATCCGTGTGTCATTCTTTCAGGTGTTTTTCAAAATAAAAAAACAACAAAACTATTTGTCTCCAAAATCAAAATGAAAAAACAGATGATGATTTGTTTTTGATTTTGTGTATAAATGAAAATAATGGAAAAAACGGATAACGGATAACGTTTCCCATTTCCGTGACCTAAGCTGAGATGCCAGACTTTTGTGCCGCATATGGACTGAACCAGGACTAAAACAAGACCAAGAGGTGCATCCACGTAGATTTGTGGGTGATCAGGACTGAGATCGGTACCAGACCGGGACTAGACCAAGACTGAGACCGGCTTAGTCCTGGTTCATTTCTGGTTCATTTCTGGTTCATTTCTGGTTTAGACCTGGTTAATTTCTGGTTAATTTCTCGTTTAGACCTGGTTTAGACCTGTTTTCGTCCTGGTTCAGTCCATTTGCGGCACAAAAGACTGGGAACTCAGATTAAGTCACTGAAACCGGAAATGACCGTTATCCGTTTTTCACATTATTCATTTAAACACAAAATCTAAAACTGAAAAAACAAATCATTATCTGTTTTTTCACTTTGGTTTTGGAGACAAATAATGAAAAAAATAGTGGTTTTTCATTTTCTTATTTTTGGTTTTATTTTGAAAAATGAATAAATGAATGATACACGGATTCTTAAAGTAGTATTAGAACCAGGACTAGGCTGAGACTCAACCAGGACTCAACCAGGACTCAACCAGGACTCAACCAGGACTCAACCAGGACTCATCCAGACTTTTTCAGGACTATAGATATTTCAGCATTTACCTGCACAAGTGAAAGAAAACAGACACTGGACAAAATTAAGAGTAAATATAAGAAAACAAAAATAGACGATAAATATACTGTGCACCTTTTTTATTCGAATGTCAAGTCAGTACAGAAATGATCGTGACAAGCCTAACTTTTACTTCAGACACATAGTAGGTCTCCTTATCTGTCCTAAGAGTAATAGTTGAAAATGTCCCAGATGCATTTAAAGTAGTAAGTCTAATAAGATGCTCTTGCGGTGCATAATCAAGTCTTTCTACAGGTCTTTATCCGGGGCTCTAATGACTCGTCCACACAACATCTCTTTGTTAAAGCTCCTCTGTGCAGTCTCCTCTCGTCTGCACTGTCGTTATGAGTCAGTGTCCTGTGCTCGTCCTCTTCAGGAGAATCACTGAGACATTCTAAACAATCACATTTAGTTAAAGGAAGTGTTATTTTGGATGTGATTATTTCTAGGTTTAGACCAGTTTCTGTTCTGCTTTAATTATAGTCTAAACTTAAGATCTGATGTAGTTGTCTTGTAGAGCCCTGGTTAAATCCTGGTTTAGTCCTAGTTTTTCTTCTGGTTTAATGTTGGTTTAGCTCTAACTTACTTAGCCGAGGTTTAGTCCTGGTGTGGTCTCAGTTTAGTCCTTTTTTGTAAATCCTTTTTAAGTCTTAATTTAGCCCTGATTTAGTGCAGTTTTAGCCCTGGTTTTAGTCCTTATGTAGTTCTGGTGTGGACCAGTTCTCGCGTAGTCCTGTTTTAGTCCTGTTTTAGTCCTGTTTTAGTCCAGCTATAGTCCAGGTGTAATTCTCACATAGTCATTTTAGTGATTTAGTCCTGGTTTAGCCCAAGTTTAGTTTAGTTTTAGTTTATTTCTGATTTAGCTCTGGTTTAGTGCTGATTTAATTCAGTTTTTTCCCTGGTTTAGTCCTAATTTAGCCCTGATTTAGTCCTGGTGTAGTCCTGGTGTATTCCTGGTTTAGTCCAATTTTAGTCCTGTTTTAGTCCTTATGTAGTCTGGGTGTAGCCTGTGTGTAGTCCTGGTTGAGTCCTGGTTGAGTCCTGGTTGAGTCCTGGTTGAGTCCTGGTTGAGTCCTGGTTGAGTCCTGGTGTAGTCCAGGTGTAGTCCAGGTATAGTTCTTGCATAGTCCTGGTTTAGCCCAAGTTTAGATTTATTTCTGATTTAGCCCTGGTTTATTGCTGATTTAATCCTGTTTTATTCCAGGTTTAGTCCTAGTGTAGTCCTTGTGTAGTCCTTGTGTAGTCCTGGTTTAGTCCAATTTTAGTCCTGTTTTAGTCCTTATGTAGTCCGGGTGTAGTCCATGTGTAGTCCATGTGTAGTCCTTGCGTAGTCCTTGCATAGTCCTGGTTTAACCCTGGTTTAACCCTGGTTTAACCCTGGTTTAATCCTGGTTTAACCCAGGTTTAGGTTTAGTTCTGATTTAGCCATGGCCTAGTGCTGATTTAATCCTGCTTTATTCCTGGTTTAGTCCTGGTTTAGCCCTGGTGTAGTCCCTGTGTAGTCGTGTTGTATTCCTGCTTTAATCCTGGTTTAGTCCTGCTTTAGTCTTGCTTTATTCATGGTTTAGCCCAGTTTTCACTCCCTTATCTCAAAACATTTCCTACCCAAGCTTATGCCGTGCTCATATCGACTTCAGGCTAATCATTGAGCAGTTTTTATGAATAAGTAACCACAGTAACAGAGGTCAGACTGGACCATTTCAGTCTAGTACACAATACTTCAGTTAGTCACAATACTAACATTTCAAACTCAATTTTGATACTAAGAAATAGACTTGATACTCAATACCTATTCTAATACCATAATGACAATAAAAAACATTCTTTCTTTAGAATGTTAGCATTAAATGGTAGTACTTTCTTTTCTATTTGTAGTCTTATATGTGTGTAATCCCTCAGTGGTCCAGGTAGGTACACATACTAGTCTATGTGCTCTTGTACTTGTTCTGATACAGCTCATTCTAAAAACATCCAGAAAAGCTTCATTTCTGTCCTGTCAATGGGATTTTTTTTTGTAACGATACCTGTGAAAAATGAGTATCTAGTTTCTATACTTTTTTTGTTATTATTCACATTTTTATTAAGCTGACAATAAGGAAGACAATGGACATAACTATAACATAATACTAATTTACAGCCCTGTTTCATTCACACTTTTATTTGAGTCCTTTGATATAGTTTGATAAAGGTAATAATGTGATACGATAGTGAAACTGTTTTTTTAGTCAGTGCAGTGAGTCATGAAGTCCGGTCATTCTGTAGTCTGGTTTTTCCAAGTAAATCATGTTGGTTTTACAGCTTGATGTGGGTGGAGAAACTACTTTTAGTTCTACTTGAGTAATATTTGACAGTGTAGCATTAAATGGTACTTAAAGGTGCATTGTGTAACTTCCGGAGAAGGGTCCATCACCTGCTTGTTTCTGTGGATATGTCATTGCTCTGTCTCGAATGTTCCACAGTGTCACATTAAACAGCTCAACTTTACATTTATTCAGTTACAGGTGGTTTTACAGCTCAAAAATACCTAGAAAAAAAAACATTCTGAGTCGCCTCTCCACAGACCTGACCTGTAACTTGGTCTGGTTTAATCTCCGTAAAGATAAAAAGGTTTAATGCCATAAAGTGAAACATTCCAGACAAATCAATAACATCTACATGGAGCATTTGGCAGACCCCCACCAGAAAAGTTACACAATGCACCTTTTAACTTGAGTAAAAGTTGTGTTCCTCTTCTCATGTTGACAATATGAAGTGATTTAAACATTTGTGTTTTTTTGTGCCGCTTCTTCAGATATGATTTAGTTTGTCTTGTTTTTGTTACTGTTGTATGTGCATTACTTAGTTTTGTTCTCCTAAATAACTTTTAATTATACATCTTCAGCCAGAATTTCTGGGAACTTCTTGAGTAATAGTTTTCAATGAAGATGTTTTGCTCTTGGCTAATTTCTCACTTTTTTGTAATTTAACATGAGTCAGACTTTTAAGTAATGGTGCCTTTTGGCTACTCTACCCTTTTTTGGTAATAACCATGCACAGCTGAATGTGTAATCTCAAATGGTACTTATTATTATATCGTTATTTCTTCACTTTATAGTTGTGACATCCACAGCAAACAATGTAGTGAATATTACGTGAAGTGTCTGCCAAAAACTGTACACTTCTTCTGTCAACAATGTATTATCTTGTGTGCATAAAAACGTCTCTTTCATGTTATTCTTGCGTAATACAGCCACATTACAGTGAAATGTGAGTGAATTATATGCACACATGAGTTTCTGGTCTGATATAAGGTTGGGTGGTATTCCAAATTTTACCAGGGTATACAGTATTATCTTGACTAATTAAGAATTATTTTGTAGCTTGCGCCTATACCATTCAGAAGCAGAAAAACAAGCATTATATTTGCCTAAAAATATTGAAAAGTATCAACAAAACATGTACATCATCAACAACTTTTATTAACATTTGTGCAAATGTACAGAACATAATTAAATAACAACAAATTGTACGAGGTGGGCTAAAGTGCACTTCCAGCTTAATCAAAACGAATCAATTAGCCTAAATTAAAACGCAGTCCTACCGCATCTTACACTCAACAGTACTTACAGGCTCATAATAAAAACACTAATAATAAAAGAACAATAAATAACAAATACAGTAAGGAAAATATATGCTATGGCCTAGGCTATAGCCTACAGTGTATTCTCAGATCATAATGGGTATGGTCAGTTGGTTTATTTACTCGTCTCTCCTGTCATTCTGCCAGAAGCCAAAATGCTGCCAAATTACTTTTTTGGGGGGTGACCAACTGACTTGCCATCTTGTCTTTGTCTCTGTTATGAGTTATCAAGTGACAACGGAACGAAACTAATTGAACGTCATCTCTCCACGCAGTTAAAAGAAACATTATAGACAGTATTAGTTTTAAATTGTAATGACATTAAAATGAAAACACAACCACACATTCATTTGTGCTGAGCAAACAAATTTAGATATCAATAAATTCTAATATTATATTAGGTCCTTTTGCGTTGCAGATTTTTAAAATGATGGTAATGAAACTGATACTGTTGCCACTTTTTGTTACCGTGGGATACCGTAATACCGTAATACCGTATTACTGCCCAACCCTAGTCTGGTATCAATAATCAATCTGCACCATTGGTCCCTTCGACCACACACACTCCACTTTCTTACTAGGCAGTGTGGGTGAAGTGTCTTGCCTAAGGGCACAATGACAGTTTTTGACAATGGCAGCTCCAGTGTGGCTCCTGATTTTCCCAGTGGTCTCCCATCCAAGTACTAACCAGGCATGGCTGCTTAGCTTCTGAGATCTGATGAGATGAGACTTTGACAAGCCGGTATGGCCACTATACTATGACTTTTTTTTTTTAACATTAGATAATAGAAGTAAGTGGCAAGAACTGATTCTTTGCCAAAAAAGCTGTACACAAATTACAGATACAGCTCCAGAGGTACTTGGAACAAAAAATGTTGGGAATCACTGTACTGCAGACAAAAGCATAGTATGTCATTGGTGAATAACAGACAAGCACATTAACCGACATTTACATAATTCAGTTACAATTGGATCTTTAAATCCTGATACAAATCTTAAACTTTACTGTTATAATGTTGGAGATTTTGATTGTTTTTCCTAACCTTCTGTCTCTTAATTTTTCCCTCTTCAGTATCATTGGCTCGTGGCGCGTTCGTGGAGCCCTCTCAGCCTCGTTCATCTCACCGCTCCCTCTCAGACTCTCAGACCAGGCTGCCCTGTCGGTACCAGGCGGGTCCAGATGAGAAGGTGGTCCAGGTCACGTGGTACAAAGAGTTGCCGGACCGGACCAAAGACCAGATGATCACAGCGCACTTCACTGACGGACACACAGGTAAACAGCCCCAGAGAACTGCATATTTTGTCTTTATTAAAATAAATACAATTGATCAGTAATAATAATGTCCTGAATGTAAACAATACAGTGTGATACATACTCCACCAGTCACAGGTTTGGACACACATTTTCATTTATGTTTCTTGAGTCTCAGTGAAGTTTCCAAAACTATGAATGAACACTTGCAAGGAAGCAAACTAAATTAAACTCCAAATAACTCAAAACTTGTTTCAGATTTATAAATTATAGCCAATCCCCTGTCAGTTAGAAGAAAACCTGTATGGATTACCTTCAGAAAATTAACATTAAAAAGAAAATGGACAAATAAAAGTGCATTATTGATACGAGGCACGAGATTAGGTCCACAAGAATGAGAGAAACTTTCACAACTATAATTTAAAAAACGTGTCATCTTGTTTGCTCTTTTGGTCTAACATTTTTGTATTCAATATTTTTATTGTAATTGCAGACCTACTTTTTAAAAACCACGGCTTTGTAAGAGATGTAACTTACCAGCCCTTAAGTCTTTTTTTGTCGAAATGGAAACTAAATGGAAAAAAATCTCATGAGATAATTTTTCTCTGATCTTGTGGTAATTTTTACTCATCACGAGATCTTGTGGAACGTGATCTTGTCCCATCGCTGCTAACATGCACACTTCTCTTCCTCCTGTGCAGAGTTCGGACGTTACGCAGGCCGTGTGAGGTTTGAGAGCAGCAGTCCCACGGAAAACTCAGCGCTCCTCATCCCCAGCACTGAAGTGTCTGATGAGGGAGTTTACACCTGCCACATCTCCACTTTCCCCAATGGAAACTTCGAACGCACCATCGCCCTCACTGTCTGGAGTGAGTACTGCACACACACAACCATCTAAAGTTTGGACACACACACACACTCATTCATAGAATTTTCTTTAAATGTACATTGTGTTGCTTTTTAGAGCCCTGCACTCCTGCAGGCTTTCCATGGGTCCCACTGGACCCAAAGCAAAACAGTGTGGTGCGGGATACATTTTGAAAGCGCATTACGGGCGCAGGAGTGCATAATGTGGAAGCGGGCAGGTGGAATGTTAAACTGCAGTCCTGCAACCTAAATATGAGTGTAAAGTAAAATATACAAATGATTAATGTATGCCTATCATACATCATTTGTGCTGGATATTTTATTTGGCATTAATAAAAACATTTTAAGTAGGCTAAATTTGCGTACATTGCATATATCGCGCACATTTTAGACAATACCTTTAATTGATTAATTTGAAAATATTATCTGTTACATAAGAGTGTGTTGTTGTACAGTTGTAGGGAGTATTATCTGTTCCAAAAGGGTGAGTTGTTGTACAGTTGTAGGGAGTATTATCTGTTCCATAAGGGTGGGTTGTTGTGCAGTTGTAGAGAGTATTATCTGTTCCAAAAGGGTGAGTTGTTGTACAGTTGTAGGGAGTATTATCTGTTCCAAAAGGGTGAGTTGTTGTACAGTTGTAGGGAGTATTATCTGTTCCAAAAGGGTGAGTTGTTGTACAGTTGTAGGGAGTATTAACTGTTGCATAAGGGTGACTTGTTGTACAGTTGTAGGGAATATTATCTGTTACATAAGAGTGAGTTGTTGTACAGTTGTAGGGAGTATTATCTGTTACATAAAGGCTGAGTTGTTGTACAGTAGGGAGTATTATCTGTTCCATAAGGGTGAGTTGTTGTACAGTTATAGGGAGTAATACCTGTTACATAAGGTCTACAGGTACAAGAATATTTCCATAAAAAGACACCTGTCCCTGTGATAACTGCAGTCTTTGTTATTTGTTAATTGTACCAACTCAACCTGCGATCCAATTTTGACATATTTTTCACCGTGACACCTGTTTTCTCTGGATGATTCAGAGCAGAACGAGGGCAGCCCGGGTGTGAGTGCGCGGGTTATCCGTCATCGTAAAGTCACCTGTCAGAGGAAGCCGTCATAATGAGTCAATTACAGTTCGTCATGTCACACACCTACTGAGCCATTTTAATTATGACAGGATCAGAGGGCTGCTTCTGTGGCCTTTGTAAAGTTCCACTATTTTGTTTTGGTCTTTTCTCTGCCTTTGTGCTGTAGTTACTCATGTAAGATGTAGGATGAATACCAGATTATGGAGCTGAAAGTACTGAATGAGTGACTGACAGATTTTCAGGGCGTCCCCAGGGTGTCTTAGAAAACAAATTCAGATTAGATTGTGAGAGACGCCATGCTAATTGCCCATATAAAGTATTCTGTAGTCATTACTGTTTTGTGACATGTTTTAAATCAGAAAATAACTGTATTTTTCTTCATAAGACAGTATCTTATCAGGTTTGAGAAAGCTGCTGTCGACAACGTATCCACGTGTGAAATAGGGGTCACTGGGAGAACAATGACCGCGTCTCATTTCTCTTTCCTCGCTTTTTTCTCCTCGATCCTGGATATAAACTCCTCACCTAGACCAATAAAGTTTGATTCTTTTAGCTGATGTCTGCTCCTGAAACCTCCCTCAGGTTTACTCCTCCCTTCATATAACACATTTGATTGACAGCTGTAAAACGGCGGATCGAAGAGAGGAATCAAGGAGAAGAAAGTGAGGAAAGAGAAAAGAGAGGATGATAGGAAACTTTTGCAAGGATTCTGAGTGACATAATCTACAATTTAATCAATTAATTTAAACCACTATGTAACTTTTTGGTTGGGGGGGTCCGTCACCTGCTTGTTTTTATGGAGATATCATTGCTCTGCCTGGAATGTTCCACAGTATGTCTTTAAACAGCTTTACTTTACATTTATTCAATTACAGGTGGTTTTACAGCTCATAAATACCTAGAAAAACAGGCATTCTGACTGTTAGCTGGGTCGCCTCTCCACAGATCTGACCTGTAACTTGGTCTGGTTTGGTCTTCATGATGATAGAAAGGTTTAATGCCATACTGTGAAACACTCCAGATAAAACTATAACATCTCCATGGAGAAAAGCATTTGACAGACAATCCACTAGAGAAGTTACACAGTGCACCAGATCTGTGGAGAGGTGACCCCGCTCACAGTTAGAAAGCCTGTTTTTCTAGGTATTTTTGAGCTATAAATCCATTTGTGACTGAATAAATGTAAGGTAGAGCTGTTTAATGTCATACTGTGAAACATTCAAGATAGAACAATAACATATCCATAGAAACAAGCAGATGACGGACCCCTAAAAAGTTGAATAGTGCACGTTCAGTATAATCATTTTGTCTTATTTTGATACTTGTTCCAGCGAGCTTCAGAAACCCTAGACGTAAGTGACACTAAGTGAGTATGGGAAGAGAATGGATAAAGCCTTATAAAGACATGTACATTATCATTATCGGATCATAATATTAGTGCTGCTCTAGGTTTTATATCTAAGTCTAAGATAGTCCTTGTATAGATCTGATTTAATCCAGGTTTAGATGTTTATGTAAGTGCACTGCAAAAACTCAAATCTTCCCAAGTTACCAAGGTTTTATCATGATTTCAGTAAATTTAACTCGACAAGTGAAGTGTTCTACCAATGGAAAAAGACTTTTTGGACTTAAAATATGAAAATACATCTTTATTACACTTAAGATAAGAAAAGACAACTCTTTGCACTTAAAATAATAAGCAAAACATGAAAAACATGAAAAAATGTCATAAAAAAGCACACAATGGTAAATAATTTGACTTGTGATGTTGAATGTACTCAAATAAAGTCATGAATTTAAGACATTTTAACTTGCCTAGATATTTCTCTTTGCAGTGTGGTGCCTGGTGGTATATTTAGAAGGAGGTCTAAATATTGTGTTACTTGAATTAAGAAAGTTTTATCGAGATTGGCCAATTGAAGACTTTTTGTACTTAAAATATGAAAGAACATCTGCTACACTTATGATAAGAAAAACACACTTAAGCACACTTATTCCACTGGTAGATAATTTTACTTGTCAAGTTGAATCTACTCAAATAAAATAATTTATTTAAGTAATTTTAACTTGCCTAGATAATTTTTGCAGTGGAGTCTAAATATTGTGTTACTTGAATTAAGAAAGTGTTAGCATGATTTGAGTACATTTCACTTGACAAGTAAAATTATTGACCAATAGAAGACTTTTTGTACTTAAAATATAAAAACACATCAACAAGAATCACAACAACAAAATCTAATGTTGCTTGAATTAAGAAAACATACTTATTCCATTGGTAGGTAATTTAAATTTTCAAGTTGAATCTACTCAAATAAAGTAATTAATTTAAGTAATTTTAACTTGCCTAGGTATTACTTTTTCCAGTGTGGTACATGGTGGTATATTCAGAAGGTGTTACTTAAATTAAAAAAGTTTTATCTTGATTTGAGTAAATAAATTTCACTTGTCAAGTTGAATCCACTCAAATCAAGTAAAACCTTTAAGTCATTTTAACTTCTTTAGAGAAATGCTTGGCCAAAATTTAAGATATAAACGCTTAAATCTATCAGAAAATGACTCTGTCCATGCAGCAAAATAATTTTACTTGACAAGTTATCTTAAAATGAACTAGCTCTAGACTATAATTAATCTAATTCCGAACTAGTAAGTAGATCATAAATCTGAAAACAAGGTGAATAACAATATATAAGTTTTAAAATCTTTGCCAGAGCAGAGAAATTTGCAGTGTATATTCTTATGGTGGTCTCAAAATCGTGTGAATCACTGCACAAACCTTTACTACATTACGCACTGGGATTACATTAAACCAGTGGGATCGGTGAGTCTGTGTTTACAGTTTGGAGAAAGTTCATCAGAGGTTAAATCGTAGTCAAGTTTTGTTGATTATCTTGATCCGAGGCGTGTCCGAACAAGCACGAGACAACACAGAAGACGACTGCCAGAAACATCTATCACAATAATTTGATTCTATCTCTCTATGGGAGAGCTGAACTCAAGTGAGAGTCATTCAACACGTGAGAAGAGGCTGAAGCGGCTCAGTTTGGATTATAACGCTAACTAAAAGTGAAAGTGTCTTAGTGTCTTTCTTCAAGTAGTGTTTAAAGCAGACCTATTATGCAAAATAAACTTTTCAGATCCTTTAATCATGTCATAGTAGTTTCCCCTCACCATTGACTCACCTTAAGTTGTATTTGGAGTAATTCATGCATGTTTGAGCAATCTTTAATCGCTTATTTTCAAGATGTCATTTTGCAGATCAGCCCTCGTTTTCACCTCCAGCGGCAGGATTCTTGTAACCTTTAAGCCATGTTAGAATACCTGGAGTTGTTTTTGTTTCACGCTTGAGTAACCCTTTATTATTAATCTTTCTGCATCTCCAGAACACAAATTTCTCTGTTCCATCTTGTGATGTCTTGAAGCGATAGTACCTTTTACTTTTTGTTCAGTAGAGCTTGGGAATTCCAGTGCGGCGAAGTGAAGGTGATGGAGTTTTGTAATGCAGAACTCAGCGGAATTATTTCTTTTATTAAATCGTTTTAGACCCGGTCCACACTAGTATGTATTTGAGTTGTTTTTGTTGCAAATGCAGTGTTCGTCCACACTAATCTGATTGAAAACGGCTCCAGAGACGGAACGATCTGGTGCTGCCAGCTCCCACGAATTCATCTGAGTACGGATCTGATCTAGCTCTGTGTGGACGCCTGAAAACACTGATACACTGATGTAGATCTATGCGCCGCGAAGTAATTCACCGCCAAAAAACTAAGAGGCTAGAATATATGTCCAGTCATTTATACGGTCTATGCGTACGACCTGCAGATCTATAATCTCTGAAAAGTTTAACATGAACCATCTCCAACTCAGTAGAAACACTGAACAGACTCACTATCAGCAGAACACCCCTCTGTCACAGAAAGAACACTTATATTCCACTGAGTCATGTCCTTTAGGCCGACAGAAGCTGAACAGCATTAGTGCACAACAGCCATGGGGTTTTAAGTTTCGTATCTGTCAAATGTAAACAAATATGCTCAAAGCTGTGTGTATAGGGAAGGCTTGCGGACACAAAAACGATCTGTCTGGACGCACATCGTTTCTGATACAGTGATACGGTGATTCATTTCAGTGTAAACGTAGCCTTAGATCAATATTGTGATTTAAAATGTCCAAATTATAAAGGGATGATCCATGGGTGTCGTAGGTTATAACTATATATTAGACACGTCTTCTTTAAAGGAACTGTTTGTAAGAGTTTGATTCTCAATTCCATAAACGTGCAGAGACACATGTTCAGATCAAATATGGCTTTTACTAATAACAATTGTAATGCTGATTTATTCTTAATTACAAAAACATTGTAATTTGGTCTCTCATTTAGTTTGTTTCTTCTAGAATGTCCCACAGTAGGGCATTTAACTTGTCTGTCTTACATTCTTTCAATTGCAGTTGTTTATTCCAGAAGAATACCTTGAAAAACCATGAATTCTTACTTTGAGCAGGGTCGCCTCTCCGCAGATCTGACCTACCGGTCGTACCGGTGGACATTCCAGGCAAAGCAATAACATCTCCATGGAGACAAGCAGAAAAGTTACACAGTGCACCTTTGTGTCGTGTTTCCTAAGTGTTTCATTCTCTGGAAATGAGTCTTGTTTTGATTGATGACGGTTGTGACAGGTGCAGCAGGTGTGACAGTTGTGAGGGATGACTTCAGACTTTTGTCATAACTGAGTTTAAAGACTTGGCAATAACAAATGTGTGACACACTGGTGAATCTCAATCAAAATGAAATTAAGTTTTATTGGAGTTTATTGGACTTTTTTTAACCCAGATGCCAGAGTCACATGACCTGATTTGTAGTGAGCTGCGTGTTCGAATCTCGAATCGAGTGTACTGTACAGGGCTCTAAAGAGTGTGGGCTTCTGTGAATGAGGGGGTAGCAGTGGCGATCCTACACAGATTGGCAACATTCGGAGAATCAGTCTTTGTTAGGCAGCGAGTGGGCCCTAGCAAATGTCAATCAAACCTGTTGCTAACCTTGGGGAAAGGAGAAGCCTCATTGGTCTGGTATTAACGTTATCTTGATTTAGAGACAAAATAACAAAATAAAAACAACAGGATCAGGTAGAGCGGGTTTATACGAACAATTTAAGACAAAAATGAGGAGTCAGCAGCAGTTACAGAGAGAGAGGTGAAGTGATTTGGAGTCAGTGTAGCAGAAAGCAAACACTTCCTGTTTGGAATGTGGTGGCTAGTGGGTTAGCAATGTCCATTTATCCATTTTATTTGTTTATTATTTATTATTGTTCCCTCATCAAACACATGCCTGAAGATTTCAATTTTCAATTCTCCAGCTGATCCTTCATTATCATTGTAACGACTGTGAAAAAAGTTTGGATCATATTTGTGTCCGTAGCGTAACAATAAACCGAGATGTCAAAAAAGCCGGTAGAAGCTGAAGTGTGTGTTTTCTTCCGGTAGATGTAAATGTGTTTGTGTCCCTGTCCAATCAGAACCCTTCCCAACCCTCAGACATTGAGTGGAATTAAATAAAGGCGATTTGACATGTTTTCCATGTAAACCTTAATTTGGAATTATTATTTACATTTTAATTTCTAACTATTTAATTCAGAACAATTAATAATAGAAGAAAACATAATGTAAACAACCCAGAATGGCATTAAACCTTTCTATCTTCATAGAGATCAAACTAGACCAAGTTACAGGTCAAATCTGCGAAGTGGCGACCCGCTCACAGTCAGAATACCTGTTTTTCGAGGTATTTTTGAGCTATTAAACCACCTGTAATTGAATAAATGTAAGATAGATCTGTTTAATGTCATACTATGGAACATTCCAGGCAGAGCAATGACATCTCTGTAGAAACAAGCAGGCGACGGACCCCCAACCAAAAAGTTACACAATGCACCTTTAAATAACATGAGAGAAAGTGCCATAAAATCTATACACTGGAGACAGAATTTAAACCCAGACATTAACCCAAGGGGAGTTTCCCTTTATAATCCTCACATTACCCACAAACCAGTTCTTCCGTCTGAGTCTGAGCAGAGTGACAGTAAAATAAATGTCAAATGCATCAGTGCTATATATGTAAGCTCTATAAACATCGTTATTACTCAGAAAACACTTGAATGGCCTGATAAAGCTTATGTCTTTGGGTTTGGGTGAGATAATGACTCATATTTAACACCAAATAAGGAAACAGGATTAAAAAAACTTCATTGGATTTGCCCGAAATAGGTCGGGGAAGTTCATATGAAAAACAATTAAATCAGCCCAGTGGAATGATCAAAAAATACTAATGCTAAAATAGTCATCATAATACCACTGAAAACAGATGATAAAAGTAAGTGTTGATACTAAGAAACAGGCCGTCGACAGAAATTTGGGGACCGGGGCAAGAAGCCTCACATGGGCCCCCCACTAAAATAAATGAATAAGTAAAGGATCCAGATATTATGTTTGGCCAAAGCGGCTGCCTGAATGCAAAATATTTATCTTCAGAGAACCAATTGACCAATATGGATTTTCTCATGGCTGATTCTCGTGGCAAATGTTTAGAATTCTGAGCAGCTGATAAATCAATAAAGGGCGAGTTTTGAATATTTCCCCAAAATTCTATAATTTAAATTCACTACAAACTCACCCACAGCCCTTTTTTTAAGACACAAACTCTTATAAGAGCTATGTAATTATTTTTTGTGTTGTTATCGCTTCTTTGCCATGAAATTCTGGAAAAGTTAATTCCCTGATCATGTCTATTATTGACTAGACCCAAGACCATGCTGTATAACAATTGAAATCTGCAGGTGAGCAATATTTATTTTATCTCCCCCCATTTGTATGAAATAATCTTGGTCTTTACACTGTTATGATGTCCTCTGAAACCCAGCAATCAATATCTCTCTGAATCCTATATATAATATTATAATATATATACCCTGTATCCTCTTTACACCAAAAACAAATAACTTCTCTTCTCTAGTAAAACAAGATTGTGGCGAGTTTTAGTTAATTAAATTAAAGATTAAAGATCATTTCGGGAAAATATCAGCCTTATATATATAATCTCTCAGTGGTCCAGGTAGGTTCCATAGTGGTCCATGGGTGTTTACCAGTCTATGTGCTCTTGTACTGGGAATGTTTTAGTTTTGATACCAGCTCAAATGAGTATCTAGTTTCGATACTAATTTTAGTGTTGATTAGTATCTGATTTCCTATGTTCTTAGCAACTGCGTAAGTTAATATTGCCTGTAGAGTTAACATTGTGATCATTCAGCTCCTCAGTGTCGGAGTTTCACGTGTCTGTTTGTTTTTAGTTGTGGTTTCTCTGGGTGTTGCCTTTCTTTGTTTAGTCACAAAGACGAATGCTGCAAATGTTTACTCCTTTACTTCTCTTTTTCCTCTCCTCACCACACTTGCACCACACTTTTCTACCCCCACTTTCTCCTTTCTTTTGCCCTTTTTCTCTTTCCCCTCAGACCATACCAAGTGTCACTGTATTACTGGGTATTAAAAGCCAGTTTGAATACATGAGTTTTAAGCCTGGATTTAAACTATTTGAGCCCTATCTGAGCTGTGAACATACAGGAGTGGACATCCCTACACCCTTTCCCTCCTCCCTCTTTCTCCCCTTCCCTCCTCATCTCTTTGGTCCATCACATGAACAGTGGTGCAGGGAGGACTGTCCTTTCTGTGGGCTCAGAGAGAGAGAGAGCGTGTTCCACTGTTTCTGGGCGTTTGTGTCTGACATAGCTGTTCCACCTGCAGGGGGCAGTGTTCAGGAGTGTGGGGCAGGTGTTTAATGCACAGGTGTTTGTGTGTAGGCTCAGATACTCTGTGCAGAGCAGGAGGAGGAGCCAGTTGCTGAGCTTCCGGTTAGGCCAGGCCAAGATGGTGGTGTATGTGAGCAGGAGGAGGAGTCTGCAGGCTCAGAGCTGGGTCAGTGTGAGGGCCTGTTTGGACCAGGAGGATGAGGCTGCAGGAGGATGTGGGTGCAGGAGGAGGTGGCTGCAGGAGGAGGAAGAGGCTGCAGGAGGAGGAAGAGGCTGCAGGAGGAGGAAGAGGCTGCAGGAGGAGGAAGAGGCTGCAGGAGGAGGAAGAGGCTGCAGGAGGAGGTGGCTGCAGGAGGAGGTGGCTGCAGGAGGAGGTGGCTGCAGGAGGAGGTTGCTGCAGGCTCACAGCTGGGTCAGTGTGAAGGTTTGTTTGGAGCAGGAGGAGGAGGCTGCAGGAGGAAGAGGTTGCAGGAGGAGGAGGAGGCTGCAGGCTCAGAGCTGGGTCAGTTTGAGGGTCTGTTTGTCAGGATGGTGCAGACCAGACTCAGGCTAGACTTTGGCCTCTACTCTATGAACAGTGATGAGGCTTTGGTGGGATGGTAGCCTCTGTGAAGGAGGGACAACTCTTATTTGGACCTCTGTTTTTGTAAATAGTGTAAATAATGTAAATAGTGTAAATAGTATGTACGTGTAATGTCAGTACTTTTTATGTAAATAGCACGAGGTGTGGATGGAATTCAATGCAAAATGTTTTTGACAGAACAATAAAGGTCTGTAAAAAATCCAAATCCACCCCTCTCTCTCTCCCTCTCCTCCTCTCCCCCCCTTTCTCTCCACCTCTCTTTCCTCCCTCTCCTCCTCTTCTCTCTGTTATTCATCTAAAGTGGTTGTTTTGTCAGTGGGGCGTGAGCTGCTCAACCCGTCCATGACAAACAAACACAAAACTCACAAGTATTTCTGTCACAATAAACTCTGTGTCCAAATACGTGTGGACAAATGGAGAGGCCTCTTTCCGAACAATGAGGAAACATGTTAATGGAACGTTTACTTGTGTTTGTCAACAGCATGTGCTTCTACTCACTGATGGATTATGTTATGGTGCATTGACTTCTGAGTGACCCTTGAGTGACCTTTTAGTTTATCATTCCCTCTTTGTGTTTAGATTCTTGTCACGGAGGTTGTAAGAAGTGGAAAGTCTTATGTCTATGTTGCTTTGTCTATGATACCACATTGGACCAACAGAACATGCACACACAGACGCACATTGAGACGTGCACACAGACACACACGCACAAACGCACACACGCACATTCTCTGACTGTACTCAGTAAGTCTAGTAAGTCCCACATCCAGAAAGCCCCACATCCAAATTGTTCCGAGCTCACTTTGTCCCAAAGTCACTTTAATGTCCCAAATTGCCCATTTTGTCCCAGATGCACCTTGTCCCATGTCCATTGTTTCAGAAGCCCAACATAAATCCAATCTCTTGTCCATATCTATTAGCTGTCCACAACTCTGCGCTTTTGTCCTTGCAATCAATAGTTAAATTAAAGTCTCTCCCATGTCTTTATGAAATGTTCCCAGCATAGTTTTACTACATAACAAAAAAACAAAAAACAAGAAAGTGCATGAGCACATCCATAAATAATCAATTTTGTGATTCAAATTTATTTCCCAAAAATCTAAATTAATCCCCCCATTACTAAGGCACTAACAGAAATCACTAGTGAATTGAGCACCATTATCTGAACTGATCAAGATCTTTACAATCCCTCACCATTAACACTTTGGCTTGTTTTGGAGTGGCTCCGTAAAGCTGGATGAAAACCTTACAATTTCTTGTCCATGTTGATTTAATCTTGTTTTTCTTCAGGATTCATGCTTCTTGAGCAATATCGGCCGTAGTTATACGTTGTGTTTCCTACTCACAAGGCAAAGGATGATAGCAGGTTTTGTTTTGTCCTTCCATGGAAGAGTGTGGCACGCTGAGATGTTGTTGTGTCCAAGTGAATATTATCATTCAGAAATTGCACGACTTGCCCCTCCAATGTTTGCAAATAACCAATCTCTGCATCCTCATCCAACATTTCTGCCTATCGATACAGCTCTGGGGTAAGACTCCAGACTTTCACTAGAATCATTTGGATCATTTCAGTCCTGGAATTTCCGAGCTCTACTGAACTGAAGGTTAATGCTTAATGACATCACAAGGAACAGAGAATTTTGAGATTTGGACCTAGACACTCTAATAATGCAGGATTACTCAAACATACTGTATATGAATGAAACAAGACACAACTGAGCAACATTCTAACTTGGCGTAAAGCTCACAAGAGTCAGTGGTGTGTAATGTAAGATCTGTTTTAGCTTGCATAGTTGTTCTAGATCAATATTTAATAAGGGAAATGAAAATGAAACACTAGTGTGTGTTCTATTAAAGAACAAGTATTGTGCATTACTTTTATTGTTATTGGCCTTTGCATAGTTTAGTATAATTAAGATAATTTCACAGCTTTAGTGCTCCCTATATTCTGAGCTTGCCATCTACTGGCAGCAGAGGGAATTACCACAGTGAAAGAAATTAAACTGTGTAATGAGGAACATGTGATTTGATGACAGGAATGCGTAAAATGATTCTAGAGATGATTTATAGACATAAAAACAACAGAGCTGTCTATGACATCAATATCCTGGGAAATTTCAAGTGGAGTGTTTTAACTCTACTGATTATTTGGACATAATTTATTAAATTATTTTTTCCATTATAATTCTGAAACTAAACTTTTACTTGAAAAATTGGTACAACAACACATTTTTCCCCAAAGAATTTTCTTTGTTTTATTTTACCAATACACATTCACACATTCTACTTCTACACTTATTTATGCAGCTGAGCCTTCAGGACTCTGTCATTATTATTATACGTCAAGGAACCACATAAATAATTTATGACAGTTTTACAGATGTATAATGAACTTACTACACAACATGTACATTCATTAAGCTCATAAAGCGATACTAACAACAGTGCACTGTTTGATAGGTGCACTGCTCAGACATGTGCATTGGTCTGACAGGTGCACTGGTCAGACAGGTGCACTTATAACACAACTTGATGTGTCACAAACATCCCCTTAAACACAGCCCTGCGTTAGAACCATGGATCTATAATATGGTTAGCACAGAGTGCTCACACTCACCTCTCATAAATGCAAAAGCATGTCTGTCCTGAAGAAATGTCCTGTAGTTCCCTGAAGTAGAGTAGGTCCAGAACACACACATGTTCCTCCACACGTTTGTAATAGTGGTGATATTCCACTGACACTCCTTCATAAACACAGATGAGAGCTCCTCTCCAGCCGTTTACTCCACTGCTCCATCCGGATCCTCCATTTCACACAGACTCGCCCTGAAACTAACTCACTGTTTCATTAAATGATGGCCTGTATTTCTAACTAACATCTAATCATTACAAACAAGACAGAAGTCGAGGGAAAACGGGATTATGTGGCTATAATTCAAAACTATTTAATTATACCTTTGACACACAATGATTTTAGACCCACTGCTTGCTTTGGTTGCCCTGACTGCCCACCAGTGGTCTAGAATGTTCCACAGTAGAGATTAAACCTCTATATCACAAAGGAGACAAGCAGCTACATTCCAGTTCAGATCTGTGGAGACTCGCCCCTACTGTATTCACAGAACAAATTATTGTCTTTTTGAGCAATAGAAACACCTGTAGTGAATAGTATTAAATACTAGATGGATCACAATGACCCTGTTTTACCTCATGATAACACCTGGCTATAATCTGGGAAGTCCTGTGTTATGTCACATATTACTTGAAATTGCAGAGGCCACTGAAGACAGCACACAACTGACCAGAAAGAACTGGACTGAAAAGTATTTTTATTGTAGTTTGAAACTTGCTGATAAGACTGCAGGGTTTATTTTTTCAAAAATTTGTAGTTTGAGTAAGCAAGCAAAAAACCCTAACCTCACTCATTATAATCTATATATTTTTTGTCTCTCCCTTCCAGGTCTCCCCATCTCCTCCCTGGAGCCGGTGGTGATGCGTGAGGGTCAATCCTTCGGTGTGGCTGCCTCCTGTCGCTCCATGGGTCGACCTGCCCCACGCCTGTCATGGGACACTCCTCTGGCGGGACAGGTGCAGAACAGGAGCAGTGAGAGCGGAGCTGTTACCTCTCTCTTCTCCCTCCACCCTCTTCGCTCCATGAACGGAAAACAGCTGGACTGTCTGGTGTGGCATCCAGGCTTCGACCAACCCAAGAGGATCTCCAACACGCTGGAGGTTCAGTGTGAGTATAGAAAAGTTTTGAAAATTGAGAATTGGTCAAATCAAGGCCATATTCATGTAATGTCAGAATATTGTAGAATCCTTTAGTGTGGGTCAAGTAATATAAAAGTAACACTAAAACAAGGACAGGACAGACAAAATGTTAATGAGGAGCAGTCATGTGTGGTGATTATTGGCTGTGAAGGAAAGATGTATTTTGAGCAGTTTTTTGAAGGAGTATGTGAGTCTGAGTTTCTGAGGTGAAGGGGGAAAGACTTCCAGAGGGTTTGGGCAGCCGTGGCAAATTCTCGGTCCCCCAAGGTTTGGTGCTTTGGTTTAATTGTGGGAGAGAGGAAGTTTGAGTTGGCTGACCAGAGGTGGTGGGAGGGACAGTGGGGCTGGAGGAGTCTTGCTTAAGGACACTTTAGGCACTCAGTCTTCCCAGAAATCACCCATCCTACTACTAATCAGGCCCAGTCTTGCTTAGCTTCGGTGATCTGATGAGATCAGACAGGCTTTGACATGGAGGTTTGGCCACAAATTGGAGGTGAAAGACAGGTCAAAATTCTGTTGAAAATTTCTGTTTAACATCCACATTGCAGGTGTCTTGACCTGGTTTCTGGTTGACCTCTGTAATTACTGGGCCTATTTACACATCCTATTGTAACTGATTGCACCAGAGAGTTGCTGATTCAAATCCAGTTGTAGCGTGTTACTGTGTCCATGGGTAAGGTCAGGTGTCAAAGCAGAGTTCTAGAGTTCATTGTGAATATTATGAGGATATTAGAAAGTCATTTGAAAGTGCCATTTACAAAGCCAATCGTGTTTTTACCGCCAGTGATTTTCTGTTGGAGAGGAGTCTGAACTCACTAGCTGTTTAATTAGCACCATTATCGTGATCCATGACACAGGAGCTCATCCACCCATACATTAGCCTCTTTACACACCTTACTTAGACCCATAATTATGGACCTGAAATTTCTCTGATGAACTTTTTGTGCTCTTTGTTATTACATCCTTGTACCCAAACAAATGCACAGTGTTATTATCTTGTAGTGTGGTCAAGATACTAAAACTTCAAAGTCTCTTTCAGTTCTAATAGACTCATTCAGCTTCCTGTTACATGACGACTATTAACCATTCAAATGATTGGCTCTAATATTTTGTTTCAAATTGTTAATCGCTATGACAACAGTCCTACTTTTCCAATATTCTGAAACCCATTGATACCAGATCATGATTTCACAGTTATGATTAAAGCGGACCTATCATGCAAAATTGTCTTTTTAGAGCTTTTAACCATTTCAAAGTCAGACGCCATTTTGACGATCAACTCCTGTTCTGCTCTGTACTTACTTTGATCTTCAATTTTATTTTCTTTATCTGGGAAATGTGTAGGATTCTACGTTGCGTAGTTGTTTTGGTTTCGCTATTGTGATGTGCAGCTGCCGATTGGAGCAACTAATAATGATCATTTCCCTTGTGGATCAATAGTTTGTCTAAGTCTAAGCTATCCATAGGAGGTGCCCACAACTTCACGACCCTTTGTTGTGATGATGTTTACGGTGATGACTGCTCCCATTGAGCGCCACAATTTTCTAAACAGAAGCCAATTATTGTTGCTTTAATTGAATAATGGAATTTAAAATGTGCAAACACCATGATCCACAGGTGTCATAAATCATGAGTGTATGGCAGACACAGTCACACCTTACATTTATTGAATTACAGGTGGTTTTATCAGACCTGTAACTTGGTCTGATTTTGTCTCCATGAAGATAGAAAGGTTCAGTGTCATACTGTGAAACATTCCAGACAAAGGAAGACAAGAATTTGATGGACCCCCACCAGAAAAAGTTACAGGATCCACCTTTAAATAATAGAATGCAAATTTCTACACAAAACAAGAACCACTGATTTGATATTGCCATCTGACCTTATACTAGTTCTAAGAAAAAATTTTATTAAATGATTCAGGAAAGATCTAATCACGTTTCATCTTGTCTTCATACTGCTCTGATGAGTGTCTAGTTTCAGCACTAGTTTCACCAGAGACTATTATCTGGGAGATGATTTTTAATATGATAACAATCTTAATGTAGTGTTAATGTTTTTAAATGGTGATGCTTCATCACCAGAAGTGTGACATTCCAGGTTGAACACAGTCATCTACCAACCATTCTGTAAACAACGGCCAACCTCTGTCTAATTTACACAGTAGTTCTAATAAACTGACAGATAAAAATATAAGATGCCACATTAATTTTTTTGTGTGTGTGTTTCTGTATGTATGTATGTGACACACACACGCGGGGTGTCCTTTTACACTGGAAACCCACTTTGTATCTTTAGCTACTATTTTAAAAGCAAATATTAGTTTAGTTTATTTATTTAAAGGTACATTGTGTAACTTTTCAGGTGGAGTCCATCAAATACTTTACACAATGTAGATGTTATTGCTTATTGCTTTGTCTTGAATGTTTCACAATATGATATTAAACCTTTCTATCTTCATGGAGCCCAAACCAGAGAGAGTAACGGGTCAGATCTGTGGAGCGGCAACCCCGCTCACCGTCAGAATGCCTGTTTTTCTAGAGATTTTTGAGCTATAAATCCACCTGTAATTGAATAAATGTAAGGTAGAGCTGTTTAATATCATTGTGGAACATTCCAGGCAGAGCAATGACATATTCATAGAACCAAGCAGGTGACGCACCCCCAAGCAAAAAGTTACACAGTCTTACATTGTCTGTTCAAACCTCAAACCAATAAAAATGTTTGTATTAAAGATCCTATATTATGCAAAAAATGACTCTTGTGAGCTTTAAGCCATGTTATAATCCTGTTACCTCCTCAAAAACAGACCTGGAGTTGTGTTTTGTAATCCTTTATTATTATCCCCTCTACATCTGTAAAGCTTAAAATTCTTTGTTGCACCTTGTGATGTCAGGTAGTGGTAGTTTTCATCTATTTTTTAGCTTTAGTTCAGTAGAGATTGGTATTTCCAAGGCTGAAATTATCCAAATGATTCTAGTGACGGTGCATGGACTTCCTGTATTAACACATGACATCACAAGTTGGAACGTGTTTTTCGTTTGAGAAAAGAACTCAACCTAAATATGCTGGACTTGTGTATTAAACATGTGTGAATGAAACAAGACACAACTCCAGGTCTATTTGTGGTGAGGAAACAGCATTAGAAAGTAACATAGATCAGAAAATGGCATAATATGGGCCATTTTAAATAAGACAAGTTTATCTAAAGGTACACATTGGGATTCCGATGCTGAAGGAGCAATGACGGGATACAACAAGGTGGAATCTGCAGCTGTGAGATAATTATGGGAGTCAAACAGGCCTGTCTCTGTGTATGTGAGAGCCGCTACAGTGAGACGTGAGGAGGCGGACAGCGGCACAAAGCTCTGTTTACTCAGCCTGACCTCGCTCTGTGATGAATGTGAGAGAAGTCTAAACATTAAACTCTATTGACAGGTTTAAGCTCTGGGAAACACTATAAGTAATGACATACTGGATAGAATTAGACTGTAGAATATAGTGAGGACTGATGGTAAAAACATCTATATCCTGTTGGCATTCTTTTGTTTTTGTGATGTCGTAGCATTGGTAATAATTAATGTTTTGTGTATAAGTTTTTGTTGGGAACTCGTCAACTTCTTGTTTTTATGGAGATGTCGTTGCTCTGCCCAGAATGTTCCACAGTATGACTTTAAACAGCTCTACTTGCTTTTAGTAAAGTACAGGTGGTTTCATAGCTCAAAAACACCTAGAAAAACAGGTATTCTGACTGTGAGCGGGGTCGCCTCTCCACAAATTTGACCTGTAACTTGTTCTGGTCTCCATGAAGATAGAAAAGATTAATACCATACTGCAATAACATCTCCATGGAGAAAAGCATTTGACGGACCCTCCCCCAGAAAAGTTACACAAAGCATCTAAGTCGTAATATATGTAAGGAAAATGGGTAAACGATAAAATTAAGCTACACTCCAAATGCAACTGCAGATATGTTTTTGATAAAGAAAAGGCATTATAACTCTACAGATCTGTAAAGCATAATATGGGCTTTTTAAAATATGAATTGCTTTGACAATTATAGGTAATTAAAGTCACAATATGTCACTTTTCAGACAAAAAATAGAAAGTAAAAGGAGTTTTCTTTCAATGAAAAACATGCGCCTTGCTGTTAAAGGCATTACATCTCCACGAACCTGACTCTTACTTGGCCTGGACGAGGGCCTTCTGCTTGTTGTCATGGTAGTGTTGTTCCTTTGGTTGTTGTTAAGCATTAAATGATTTAAGCATTGGATTTATATTTTGCCTTTCAACATACTCTGAGCTCTTTACAGTGCATTATTCATTCACTCCACACTCAGAGGTGGTAAGGTGTTACAGCTACAGCTGCCCTGGGTCAGACTGATGGAAGTGAGGCTGCCCATCTGCGTCCCACCAACAACTCACACACCACATTCATACCACGGGTCCATGTTTGGAGACCCGTACATGCCCGCACCCACGCAGCACAGCACCAGACCTGCCCGTTAATCCGTGATGATATCAAGGTTAAATCCACATTAACATTCCACACGTTACCTGCCCGTGCCTGTGATAAACTGGGGTCAGCACATTAGTCCGACAGCCCAATAGTCCAGGAATAAACCAGGACTAAACCAGAACTGAACCTACGCCATGTCATTGGCGAATTATAAATATATACACGCCACAACCACCGAGCCGATGGACCAGGACTGGACCAGGACTGAACCAGGACTGAACCAAATTGAACCAGGACCAGATCATGTCTAAACCATGTCTAAACCATGTCTAAACCAGGTCTAAACCAGGTCTAAACCAGGTCTAAACCAGGGCTAGACCAGGGCTAGACCAGGGCTAGACCAGTGTCATTAGCATAAATATATACATGCCGCAACTGCTGACCCGATCACCAGGACTACACCAGGATGGGACCAGGTCTAAACCAGGACTAAACCAAGACTTAACCAGGTCTGAACCAGTACTAAACAAGGACTTAACCAGGTCTGAACCATGACTAAACCAGGACTAAACCAGGAGCACAGCCGCCAAGCTGATCCCCTCTGTCCATCGTTTCAGGAAAAGACCAGGAAATGGCACTTGTTCCCAGGGCAACGGACACCCTGGACGCGCGTCAGGTATTTTTCTCCCGTTTGACGCTGATTTGATTCTCCTGACCCGCCCGTGTGTAATCACTACCCGCCCTCATACCTGTCCATAAAAGTCCATAAAATTCCATAACATTAAAACCCGCCCATTTCAGCAACTATTTACCTCTAAGTACCCGACCTGGTGTAGGACTCAGATTCATACTAATCCATGAAGTGTCTTGCCAAAGGATACAAGTATTTTGGCGCCCCACTGTCTGTAAACGTCCACGGTGTGACATAAAGTGTGCCTGTGTCTGAGGAGTGTTGTTTTAACCTTGTTTACATGGAAACCATCAGGTGACTTCTTGGGTGTTGTGACTGTTTCTTGGTTCATCACGTGGAGCCAGTTACTTTGTTGACATAAATATTCTCTTCAACACAAAGGCTACTCACAATGTGCCCTTCTGCTCTTGAGCAAAACACTTCCACTGTGTCTGTAAAGAGTGAATGAATCATGCGGCGAATAGGAAAACAGCTCTGATTGTTGAAAAAACCCTGCTTAAGACGAACGCATTATTCTTATTAGTGAGTCACAGGAAGGACATTGTTGAAGCAGTGCTAATTATAAGCTAGCTCCAAAGCCTCTGGGACAGGTTCAGCTGCATTCTGCTCTCGCCGATGCTAATGCTAGAGGATCGAACGCACAATGAATGCAGCTCTGTAGGATTTCCTTATTTCGTAAAAACATTGTTGGAATGTATTTTCTAACATTGTGTAATAACGTATTCGGCATTTATCATTTCGACATTTGACATTTAGAATTCATTTATCTTTAAGGTGGACGACACAGCCTTTCTGGCGCCACTGGTTTGTGCTTGTCTCCATGGTGATGGTATTGCTTTGCCTGGTATATTCCATGGTATGGCATTAAACACATTTACTTTTATCCATTATGAGTTTGCATTTGCTTTTACACTTTTTTTTTTTTTTACACTATACCAGAGCCAAGTTTTGACGTGACCACAACAACTAGCATGCTAACCCTGCACTGATGACACAATGATTTACTTTTTTTTTTTTTTTTGACATACTGTGCTTTTTAATAAGAACTGATTATACAATTTATCTGTTCTGGGGCTCAAAAACTAGCCTGATTTATCAGCAGGTTTCACTTCATGGAAACCATCTGACCTCGCAGCATTAGGATTTGTTCACTCGACAATAGGCAGGTACTTTTTTTTTATTGGACCAATCACTGCTGTTTGGTTGTGACGTATGTAATGCACCAAATCCCAATAATGTCTTTCCCCTTGATAAAATTCACCAAACATTCTCTTTGTTCCAGCTTTAAATCCTTGAACTCGGGAATGGTTGCCAAAACAGATTGTATGTCTTCGTCTACATCCATCTCAACCACTTTGTTTACTGTTGTGCTGTTCCACAAAAGGGACACAGACAGACGCTTGAGTTTGACGTCATGGCTTCACAGCTCTTCGCTGATTGGCCAGTGCGCGGTCTACAACTTCCGGGGTTCTTACAGACCGTCTAGTGTATTCTGATTCTTGACCTAGTGGCTGGAGAGAAATGAAATTGAGCGGAGGCACTAGGTGGCACCAGTCTGGCTACTCAACACCATGAAAAAAAGAAAAAACAATGCTTGAGGTGCACAACTTTCTCACTTTCTTTCTATGGATATGTCATTGCTCTGCCTGGACTGCTCCAGAGTGTGACATTAAACAGCTCTACCTTACATTTATTAAGTTTTATAGCTCAAAAATCTCTAGAAAAACAGGCATTCTGACTGTGAACGGGGTTGCCTCTCCACAGATCTGACCTGTAACTTGGTCTGGTTTGGTCTCCATGAAGACAGAAAGGTTTAGTGCCATATAAACAAAAATACAATAATTCTCTCTGTAAATAGAGTAGGGTTGCCTCTCTCCACAGATCTGACCTATAATGTACCCTACAGTTGTCTCCCTTGACCTAGAAAGGTTTAATCTTCTTCGTAGAACATTCTAGACAAAGCAATAACATCTCCATGAAGAAAAGCATTTTACGGAGCCTCCACCAGAAAAGTTACACAATGCACCTTTAAATTAATCTTTTTAAAGGTTCTGTTTAGGTTTTGGTTGTTGAACTATAATGCAAAATTGTGTAACCCTAAATATACACATTATACACATTAAAAAACAAATATTATGCAAAATGTAATTGACGCTGGTTCCAGTAATCCTCTGAAGAAAGTCCTCTGAGCTTTACTAAACTTTTGAAAATCCAGTTTGATATTTCCTGTGTTTGTGATGTAATAGATAGAAGCCTTGTGCAGTTTTTAAGTCCATAATTCATCTCTGGATTCGTTTGAAGCATTTTTGGCTCAAATCATGTTCATTACCGTTGCATGTTTACATGAACGTGTCTGAACATGTTGCCCATTACAAAATGAAATTGTTTTCGCAGTGATAATTCTCTGAGTAAATGACAAGCTGCACCAGATCAGAGTATGGGAGGATGGGGAGCACTGAGGCTGGGAAGTTAAAAAGGTTTTTTACTTAGACATTATTTTAAGGGTGTATTGTGCAACTTTTCAGGTTGCGGGTCTGCTACCACAGAGAAGCTATTGTCTTGTCAGCAATGTTCCACAATTGCCACGTTTCCATGAGAAAAATAATTTAATTCTGCATAAAAATGAATTCCACTTATAATACCATGTAAACAAACACTTCATTCCTAATGAAAATGATGATTCAGAATTAAACTTAATAAGTAAGTGGGTGGTTTATTCTGATTTTAAAGCCAAATTAATTTTATCCTCATTCATGTAAATGTTTTTTTTTCTTAAAAATAATTCCGGTTGATTAGCACATGCTCATTGGGTCACCCCTCTGACGCAATCCGGATGATCCGGCTCCACCAGTCCTTGCTTCGGACTTCCATCCACGTCTCTTTAGATTTGTGAGGGGATTGTGGGAGTGGACTGAAGTAGAGCAGCCATTGACTCAGTTCGTCTTCTTCCTCCCTTCTCCGACACTCTTCCCTTCTCCTCCTCAGCTGACAGACATAAAGCGTGATGAGAGAATTCTCCAGCTGCCATTCAATTATCATCAGAATGACGGTAAAAGTTTGGATCATGTTTTGTGTCCGTGGTGTAACGACAAACCGAGATTGCAAAAAGCCGATAGCAGCTGAAGTGTGTGTTTTCTTCCATTAGACGTAAATATGTTTGTGTCTCTGTCCAATCAGAACAGTTCCCCACCCCCAGAGGTTGAGTAGAATTAAATAAAGGCGATTTAATGTGTTTTCAGGACAATTAATTTGGAATAAAAAAAAAACATCATGTAAACGTGGTCATTATGGTATTAATGAGATGTTATTGCTTTGCCTGGAATGTTCCACGGTATGACATTAAACATACACTTCTGCATTTCTGCAATTTCTTCTGTGAATAGGGACGACTCTCCACAGATCTGAACTGTAATGTAGCGGATTGCTGTAACCTGCTCGTCTCCTTCATGATAGAGAGCTTTAATCTATACTGTGGAACATTCCAGACAAAGCAATAACATTTCTATGGAGATAAGCAGATGGCAGAACCTCCACTAGAAATGTTAAGCAGTGCACCTTTTACAAAAAAAACAAAAGAATATGTCATCAAAACTGGCCACAAGCAGCCACATTCACACAGACAAGTTGGGGTGTCTTGCTCAAGAGCACTAAAGCAGTAACTTTTTAGTAGTTGCAATTGAACCATTGACCTTTGCATTAGTGGGAAATAGTCTATACCCTCTGTGTTCTGAATGTTCCCTTGTTATTTATCTTGCTTAAGGACACAACAGCACTGTGAAATAACAGTAGTGTGAATTGAACCCCAGCCTCTCTGACTGTTTCCTTGTCGTTTCCAGACCCTCCAGAGGTGAAGATCGTGGCCGGGTCGGGGGACTGGTTTGTGGGGATGGAGAAGGCTGAGCTCCAGTGTGAAGCCCAGGGACAACCTCCAGTCTCCAACGTCACATGGAAATGGTACGAACATACAACTTTACACTACTTAAGAATATCATATCAGGGCTAGACCAGGGACTAGACGGGGGACAAGACCGGGGATCAGACCAATTACTAGACCAGGAACCAGAGCTGGGACCAGACCAGGGATCAGACCAGGTGACTAGCACGGGGACTAGCACGGGGACTAGACTAGGATTTAATCATCAGTACTTAACTGGGCTCAAACCAGGACAACCGTAAATTACCCTTTTTTTATTTTTTATTTTTATTTAGATCTTGGATCCAGACTTGGTTAGTCCTGGTTAAGTCCTGGTTGAGTCTAGGTTTCATTCTGGTTTAGACCTGGTTTAGTCTTGGTTTCGTTCTGGTTTAGTTCTGGTTTAGTCCTGGTTTAGTCCTGGATTTGTCCTGATTAAGTCCTGGTTTAGTCTTGGTTCAGGTGAGAGTTTTGCTGTGACTGTAAAGCTAACAACAATTAGCATGCTAACAGTGGACTTCCTGATTTTTTGACAATACCTTGTTTTCTAATAAGATCTGCTTATACAGTATATCTTATCTGGGGCAAGACAATTTTTGCAGCATGGGGGAAAAACAGGTACAGGGGCTTTAAACGTGCACCATGTAACTTTTTGGTTGGGGATCCATCATTGCTTTGGCTGGAATGTTCCACAGTAAGGCATTAAACAACTGTACTTTACATTTATTCAAATGTATAATTTTATTCCACAGATCTGACCTGTAACTTGATCTGGTTTGGTCTCCATGAAGATAGAAAGGTTTAAAGCCATACTGTGAAACATTCCAAACAAAGCAGTAACATATCTCCACCAAAAATGTTACACAATGCTCCTTTAAAAGATTCTATATTACGTCATGTTATAATGTTGTTACCTCCTCAAAAACATAACTGGAATTGTGTTTTGTTTCATTCACACGTGTTTGAGTAACCCTTTATTATTAGTCTGTCTATATCCCCAAAGCTCAAAATCCTTTGTTCCACCTTGTGATGTCATGAAGCTATAATTTGAAGTTAACAGCTACCTTTTGTCTTTTGTTCTGTAGAGATTGGCAATTCCAGGGCTGAAATTATCCAAATGATTCTTATGAAGGTGTATGAAGTTGGAAAAAAAAAAAAACAGAAAAAAAAACTGTGGAGCACTTCCTGTATTACTGTATGACATCACAGGGTGGAACAGAGTGTTTTCAGTTTGAGAGAAGAGCCTAAATATGCAGGGTTTGTGTGTTAAACATGTGAATGAAACAAAACACAACTCCAGGTCTGTTTGTGATGAGGAAACGGCATTGGATCAGAACATAGCATAATATGGACCCTTCAGACTGTTGAGTAATATTGACCCATAACACAGCACATAAGGCTATCCACACACACACACACTCACACACACAAGGGGACAGCTCTCTTCTCTCTGCGTTACCGTTAAAACTGCCGTGAGCCTTTCTTTGTGAAGAGTCCCAATTATTTCAGAATAAAAGCTTCGGCGTTTGGAGTCAGGTTTCTCAAAAGGAACAGAGGCATTTTCACACGAGGAGCAGATGAGCGGGAGACGAGAGATAAGCTTTTAATCACAGCCCTGCCTCGGATAAGACTCGGTAATGCAGCTAAAATACAGGGTGATTCTAATTAGAGACACTGAGCCGCTACAGACACGAGCAGGCCCATGGGATAACACAGAGAGAGAGAGAGAGAGGGAGCCATGTTAGAAAGGTAAATAAAATGTTTCAAACGCTATTTTGAATCAATACGGAATAGACTCGATACTCAGTAATGATTCTGATACTAAAAACAGTCTTTCGTAGTACTTTCTTTTCTGTTCCTGTGTGGTCTTATATGTGTTTGATCCCTCAGGTGTCCAGGCAGGTTCCATAGTGCTCCATGGGTGTATACTAGTCTATGTGCTCTTATACACAGCAAAAACCGGAGGGTTAAAATTTCAGGGTTGTTTTTAACACAAAAAGTGTTATTTTAACTATTTGAAAGTTAAATGGGGGTTTGAGTTGGGGTTATTTGCCAGAGTTGATATGGTTGAAGTTAATTCAACTTCCCCTAGTGTTCATTCAACACTTGGGTTAATTTGGCAGCTCCCACACACCACTTCAAACTCCCATGAGAGAAGATCAGTCTGAACCAGTTTTGTACAGAATTTCATCTTAAATTAACTAAAATAAAACACCTCTGTGTGTTGTTTCTCTCTCAAAAATGTTAATATAACTCATAATTTTGGGGTTAAAGAGGAACTTTGGTCCAGTGTTACTTAATTAACATTTTTAAAAACGTAAAAATTAACTGTAGAACAGATAGGACTCATATAAACTATGAGAAAATGTTAAAACAGATTCTGTGTGAGTCAGTTTTAACGCTCCACTTTTTTGCTGTGGTCTTGTTCTGATACAGCTCAAGATCATTCTAAAGCAATAGGCTCTATTCACATAACCATATCCACCTAGTGCCTCCACTCAGTTTAATTTCTCTCCAGCGACTAGGTCAGGAATTCGAATACACTAGACGGTTTGCAAGAACCCCGGAAGTTGTAGACTGCACACCGGCCAATCAGCAAAGAGCTGTGAAGCCATGACGTCAAACTCCCAAGATGGATGTAGAAGAAGCCATATTTTCTGTATTTGCAACGATTCCCCAGATCGAGGATGTAAAGCCGGAACAAAGAGAATGTTTGTTGAATTTTATCAAGGGGAAAGACGTTATTGTCCTTCTTCCTACGGGATTTGGTGCATTACATGCATCATGACCAAATAGCAGCAATTGGTTAAATAAAAAAAGTACCCGCCTACTGTCGAACGAACGAATCCTAATGCTGCGAGATCAGATGGTCAGATGGTTTCCACAAAGTGAAACCGGCTGATGAATTGGGCTACTATTCACGCTTACCAGAAGACATTTGGAAACATGCAGGTGACAACAAGTGTAGTTTCCGACACTGGGTCTGTGATAAAACCATGGATTCAGCAGCAGCGTCTTCACAACCTGCCAAAGCTTTCCGTGGGGGACGGGACTCTAATCACATTTTTGATGTGACTCACAGGCAGCTGGTTGGAACTGTTAATCTGCCAAATATATCGAAACGCAATGACATCTTTTTTTTTTTTTATAATACACAAATGAATATGCAATTTATAAAAGGAAAAACAGGAATACAGTGACATCAAGGTGAAGAAAACCGGGCCAACTCATGGCCAACCGGGCCATGAGTTCCTATCGCTAGCAGAGCCCAAAGGAAGTCGTCATCCGCATATTTCCAAATGTCTGCCGGTTATGTGATGTAAGTGTGAATAGAGCCCATTCAGGAAAGGTTAATTTCTGTCCCGTGAATGTGACTTTTTTAGTATCGATACCTGCTCAAATGAGTAGTTTTGATACCACTTTATTATTCATTAGTTTCAGATTTTTTTATACTTTCTATAACCCTGAATAGAGTAGATTTATACTGTTTTATTTAAGGAAAAAACATTAAATTCATTGTTGTTATTGTTTTGTTTTTTTCTATTTATTCTATTTTCCCCTTTAAATTTCTTTCTTTTCTACTGGTTTTGGTTCCCTTCATCTTTTTTGGGCTGACTTCTTCAACAAGGGATATGTCTTCAACAACTAACAGAATAAATTCTAGACGTTTTTTTTTTTTTATGTTTTACTGTGAAATATTCAAGGCAGAGCAATAACCACAGAGACGATTGGGTGGCAGATGTTTTTTTACTCCACGATTTACACATTTAGTCAAACTTAATGAACAGCTTTACTCCTTTGACCTCCGCAGACTCATTACTGGTCTTATCTGGGTGATTTCGAAGCGTCTCTCCTCTGCTTAGATCCTATCTCCTCTCAGGCGATTCTAAAGCCACAGACAGTAAAGCTAGGTGGAGTTTTGGGAGCAGAAATTCGAGCTGGTCTTTTTTGGAGCTAAACTGTAGCTAAGTGTCCACAAATCCCAGCAACCTGACCCTCTCTGTGGAGTAGAACCAGAAACCGCCTCTCCTTTGTATGTTCTGCAGGTTTCAAGTCCATTCATTTAAACTGTGACAGGGCCCATAGTGCAGGAGCATGGGGAGAACAGGTGGAACACAGCAGCACAAGAGAGATTTAAAGCTGCATTGTGTCACATGCAAACCAGACCATGTTACAGGTCAGAGCTGTGGAGAGGCGACACCGCTCACAGTCAGAATGCCTCTTTTTCTATGTATTTCTGAGCAATAAAACCACCTGTAATCAGAGGTGCAGTGGGTGTGGTACGCGGGGGTACGCTGTCCACCCACTTCCTCCGACGTGAGATATAAAAAAATAATAAATATAAAATACCTACAACTTAAATGTCAAAGCAGAGCTATTGGCAATGGTGAAAACAACCTGCTGTAGTCCTGGTTTAGTCCTGGTTTAGTCCTGGTTTAGTCCTGATGTAGACCTGGTGTAGATCTGGTGTAGACCTGGTGTAGTCCTGGTTTAGTCCTGGCTTAGTTCTGGTTCAGTCCTGGTTTAGACCTGGTTTAGTCCTGGTTTAGTCCTGGTTCAGTCCTGGTTTAGTCCTAATTGAAACCTGATTTAGTCCTGGTTTAGTCCTGGTTTAGACCTGGTTTAGTCCTGGTGTAGTCCTGGTTTAGTCCTAGTTCAGTCCTGATTTAGTCCTGGTTTAGACCTGGTTTAGTCCTGGTTTAGTCCTGGTTCATGTATGATTTATGTTTTCTAGGTGATTATGAACGTCGTTAATGTTAATGACATGATTCCGCCTCATTTTGAGTTAAAAAACAAACAAACAAAAAAAACATAAAATATTACAGATTTTTACTGGGCTTTTTAAAATAAATTTATTTTCATTTTAAAGGTAGATAGATAGATCATCACATCGATGGCGTCACAAATCGTGTACCCCCACTTAAAAAATCCCCACTACACCACTGTCTGTAATTAAATACATGTAACGTTGAGCTGTTTTAATGTCATACTGTGGAACATTCCAGGCAGAGCAATCACATATCCATAGAAACAAGACGGTGACGGACCCCAACCAAAAAGTTACACCGAAATTTGGGTGTATTATGTCATTTATGGATTCATTATATTATATCCATGGCTTATTTTATTTATTTTTTGAATTGTTGCCTTTGTTTCTTTATCTCAAAAGTGTGTACTACAGATAAAATATTAGATTTTTGCCATCTTAAAAACAGATTTAGTTCACTTGAAACAGTTTGTAGTAGTCCAACGTTCTTCCTCACTTACTTACCTTGTGCATTCAAAGCATCCTAATTATTCACCATGATGAGTTTCAGGCTACTTTTATATGATGACAGTCTGAACAGAAGATGCAAAAGTGGCATCGCGTCTTCACTTTATTTTTCTGAGTTTAGACAAGTGTTTTCAGGAGGAAATCTGCGTGCATATGGTGATGCAAAAGTGTGTTGAATGCGATTGTGTATGCATGTCAGGTGGCTCGGTGGTAACGCTAGGTGGTGATGTATGGGACGTAAACGTGTACACGACTTGAGCAGATCTGACTAGAGTTTTGCATCTCGGGCAGTGTAGTCGGAAACGCTACGGTGGAGCGTATTCAACTTTTCCACTCTGGAGGGTGGTTTTAGATTTTTGTGTTTTTAAGTTTAGATTTTTGTGTTTTTAAGCCCCAAAACCACTGTCACCATCTAAACGAAAGGCACCTCCAATGCCCTAAAAGTGCTTTACATAACTTTCAGAACCCACAACGTTACCGTAAATCAAACTAGCATGTTAACAGTGCATGTCCTGATTCTCTGGCAGTAAAACCTTTTATTATTAGATGCAGGAAGCACACAGCTGACTTATTTTGACTTCTGGAGCTGCTTATACAATACATCTGTACTACATGACAAGACATGTTTTGCCCCAATGTAATTTCACTAATATACACAAGCTGCTATCTCCTATTTGTGCCATTCCCAAACCTGGATAAAGTCTCACCAGGAAGGGCATCCGAGCTTACCACTGCATTACAAGGCTTGTTACTTGATTTAAAAATATATATTATTAGTGTGGGAACACTCCAACACAATTCTGTACTACTATATAATATAATATAATAGCATACATTCCAGAGCTATTCGAGAACTAGTGGGACTTTTTCTCAACATATCGAGGCTGTATTTAATTTCATATCCAGATGTCTCTCAGCTCTTATTTCCTGGTTTAAGTCTCATGTTTTGTTTCTCGTGTCACTAAAGTTCATGCATGTGTTTGTGTGGAGCAGGAAAGGAGGGGCCCTGCCTCAGGAGGCGCTGGTGATTGGGACCAAACTGGTTTTCAAGCGCGCCCTGCGTCTGAATGACAGTGGAGTGTACGAGTGTGTGGCTCTGAACGCTGCAGGACCCGGGAGGACAGAGTATGAGTTCACTGTGGCAGGTGAGAGAAACACTGCCCTCTGGTGGTAAAACAACAGGACTTAGACTTAGACAAACTTTATTGATCCACAAGGGAAATTATTTGGACACAGTAGCTCACACATCACAATATAAAATAATAACAAAGAGCAAAAATATAAATGGTAAAATAAATTCCAAATAAGTAGCAAAAAAAGATGGCAAAAGACGGGTGTCAAATAAGACAAAATTATATAAATGTAAACGTACAAGTCAAAATAAAATATAAAGATAAGTAATAAAATATAAAAATAAAAAATAAAATAGAAAGATAAGTAATAAACTGTTTTAAAAAAATCACAGCTTTAAACTAGAGGTTTAGTGCAACCACAGGAAGACAGTGCAACAATGATAACTGACAGGACATAGGGTTATCTGTTACATAAGGGTGAGTTGTTGTACAGTTGTAGGAAGTATTATATGAGTATGGTATGAATGTAGGCCTGTGTCTCTCACTGTTTGAGTGGAGGACTTCATGCAGGATTTATTTTTCTTTGATTATTTGACAAATCAAACAATTATTTTGATTCTACATTCAGATTTTGTAACCAAAATTAAAGCTGAAATAGGATGAATGGAGGCTAGACAGATTATTAACAAGTAAAGTGAATAATTGATTTATTTTTTTGCATTTTATGCTCAATTTGGTCAATTATTTTATTTTACTTTTATTTTACCCAAGAGAGACCTGCCCAGGTAGCTGCCAACACAATACAAAACAAAACAAAACAGTCAAATCACAAAGTATCACATTATAAAAAGGAGGTGGTACCTCCTACCATCACCTGCTTGTTTCTATTGATATGTCATTTCTCTGCCTGGAATGTTCCACAGTATGACATTAAACACCTTAATTTACATTTATTCAATTACAGGTGGTTTTATAGCTCAAAAATACCTAGAAAAACTGTCAGTGCCTGTCAGACCTGTAACTTGGTCGGGTTTGGCAAGATTGAAAGGTTTAATGCCATACTGTGAAACATTCCAGACAAAGCAAAAACATCTTCATGGAGAAAAGTGCAAAAAATTTGATGGACTCTCCACCAGAAAAGTTACACAATGCAACTTTACACCCAATGAATACACTTTTTCTACATGATTTTCTGTTATAGCCTGTTTGTGTGTTTTTGTTGTAATCCTAAACGAGCTCTTCTTTTTCCAGAGCGTTCCTTTCGTATGGCGGACCTGGGAAGCGACAACTTCCTGTTGATCATGATCGGGGCAGGGGCGGCGCTTCTGGTGCTGGTCATGGTTGTGGTCATCGTCCTGGTGAATCGACATCACAAAAACAAACACAAGAAACTGGAGCTGGAGCTCAGCGAGAAAACGTGAGACTCAAAACTGCCCCCACTGTATAATATGTGTTCAGTGTATTTAAACTAAAGACTGAGACTAAAGTGGAACTAAACCTGGCACAGAACTTGAGTAATGTCTTGTAGTATGGCTGATTCAGTTATAATAATTTTAAAAAAGACTTAAATTTAACAAGTATAACAGCAAATAAAAATACAGACTTACCAAAGACAAAACTGGGACTAAATCAAAGCTAATTTTTAAAGGTGTATTATGTAACTTTGTGGTTGGGGGTCTATCACATGCTTGATTCTATAGATATAAAAGTGAAAAAAAATGCATAGCACACTCAGATGACCAAGCTTTTTTAATTTTACAGTATACTGTGGTTCAAAGCAAGAGAAATTATCTGATGAAAGTTTTTTGTCAATGTTATTTAAATTTTTTTTTAAAAGCGTTTGGACATCGACCATCTGAGTGTGCTCTGCATTTTTTTCACTTTTATATTGTTGTTCCTTGCATTTGCACCTAGAAATTTGGTGTGCGTTTTCTGTTTCATTTGTTTCTATGAAGATTTTGGAGTAATTTTGGAGTCATTGCTCTACCTGGAATGTTCCACAGTGTGACATTAAACAGCTCTACCTTACATTTATTCAATTACATATGTTTTTATAGCTCAAAAATACCCAGAAAAACAGACACTGTGACTGTGAAAGGGGTCGCCTCTCCACAGATCTGAAGTGTAACTTGGTCTGGTTTGGTCTCCATGAAGATAGAAAGGTTTAATGCCATACTGTGAAACATTCCAGACAAAGCAGTAACATCTTCATGGAGAAAAGCATTTGACGGACCCTCAAACAGAAAAATTACACAAAACAATAAATAAGGAAAACTGCTTTATTGGACAGTGTGATTGTGTGTGGGGGTTATTGTGATATATTGAGTATGTTGCTGTAAATATTACTACAGTTCATGTGTTAATTCCTCTATGAAACTGTGCCACTCGTTTCTTTTTTGTTGTTGTTGTCGTTGTTGTTGTTTTTTGATCTGTTATTTGCTGAATCCTGTTTTGCTGCTGTTATTTTCAGGGAGGAAATAAACTCTCTGTCCAGACAAACATCCCTGAGACGACTCAACTCGGTCAGCACCGACCCCAGAGTCCAGGTAATGTGAGGAATAAATATACACAATAATGTTCTGGTCACTTTTCTTTAGTAAAAAATGCAATGTCTCAATGAAAGACTTAAAGGACACAAGATATGAGGTAAATGTCTTCAAGTCAAACATAGCTTTTACTGGTAACGATTCTAATGCTGATTTATTCTTAATTACAAAAATTTGTTTTATAATTTGATGTTTTGATTATTCTCTAATCAGAAAGCAGAATGAGCCTCACATTTCTGTTGCCAGTTTCAATGGTGAAATCCATTGTATTTAAACCTAAAATGCCTCTCTGATATGAACGGTCACTCCCTAAACCCAGCTCCTGCACCAGTCATGAGTCAGTGCTAGTGCAGCCTCTGCAACTCAGGAAAAGAATTCTGGAGGTGTTGAGCTTTCATATAAGGTCTGTCCATAAACTGAGAGTGAGGCACACTTGGATGTGTCTCCATCTGCACGTTCAGACTCTGGAGACACAGGTTCAGTTGTGATTGTAGTGCATATTTTCATTGTTAAAAATGACACCTTTCACTGTTAAGGACAGCTTTAATTCACTCATTCGATTCTCAGATTTTTACTTTTTATATTGACCCAAATAATGATTTGCCTCAGCCCCTGGGCATGCTGGGGTATTAGTTAAAGCAGTGGCCATTTTGTGTCTAGTGTCCATAATTACAGCTTGGTGTCTTCTAAATCCACTGTCTCCAAAAGAGTCCATGTCTGTATTTGTTATAATGAGGTGTTTAAGTGTTCGTTTGTGACGTCGTGTCTCACCTTCTGTGTTCAGCCTGAAGATTACGCCCTGCTCCGAGTAGACAGCAGAATGAAAAACAGTCAAATGTCTCTGGTGAGTTCAGTGACCTCAGTATAATCTGTAATTATGACACTGTTCTGAGCCATTAAGACCCATGGTTCATTAAAGTCCTGTGTTACACTAAATCCACTTTTACTCCGCTTTTAGCCTTGTCGTACTAAAGCCACCTCCCTGGATCCTCTCAGAGCTCAAAACATTTTGTGACATCATTAAGTGCTAATCAAGGACTTGTTTTTAAACTCAACTGACCTTAGCCAGACTTAATATTTCAGGTTGCAAAGGACCTCCCATGCAATGCAGCTCAAAGTTTGTGGCTATTGCTTTTAGCTTTATTTAAACTGCTTTATTTGCTCTTACACCAGTGGAAAGCAACTTCTGATGTTTTACATATATAGAAGAAAGGACATCTGACATTAAAAAAAAAATCTACTTTTAAGCAAATCAGGGAGACTAGAGACAGAGATGTATTTTTGCAGTAATTGCAGAAGTTAAAATCTGAGATGTAAGTTATTTAAAGGTACACTGTGGGGGGTCAAGTATTTGCTACATGGAAACCCTTGAAAATGACTGGTGTTTTAATAGCTTTAAAAAGCCTTGTAGAGTCACCTGCTTGTCTCCACAGAGATAGGAAAGTTAATGCCACACTGGAGAATGTTATAGGGAATGTGATACTCTCTCCACAGAAACCAGAAAAGTTTAAGTAGACCTTTTAACTTGAGACTTTTAACAGATCTAGTTCAATTTAAACAGTTTGCAGTTGTCTAAAGTTCTTCCTCACTTCCCTTCTGCATTCAGAGCATCCTAATTACTCTCCATGATGAGTTTGTAATAAACAAAGACCGATATATTGTTTGGCCGATATATTGAGCTGATATTTGGACTTTTTAGCACATTGTCTATGGACGTGAAAACTTTAGCACAGGCCACTATTTAGTTTTGGTCGATTTGCTGACTAAAAATACACACAAACCTTATTTTCACACTTTATTAAGCGTAAAATGTGACTACACAGGTCCCTTATGGGTTTGTGGTAAAAGAAAATGGCAGTTTGTAGTAAATTTAAATAGGATAATTTGAGGAAAATAATCAACATCGGCTCTATATATCGACTCAAAAATATCATCAGAGCTTATCGCTGTCAGTTGTTCTGGATCCTAAACAATCGGCATCGATATCAGCCACGATAAAAACCCATATCTGTTGATCTCCTGTTTATAAGAGCTTTTCACAACTCTCAGAGACTGGAGCAGAGTTTTGCTGTGCTGGTAAAGCTAAAAACAACTTTAATGCTAACATGCACTTCCTGATTATCAAATAATAAAATAATTAGATGCAGACAGTACACAGTGGATACTTTGACCTCAAGAGCTGCTTATACAACAGATCTGTACTAGGGCAACACATTTTGCTCAAATACATGTGGAGAAGCTGGGATCATGGTCTTTAACTTTGATATTTTTGTAAACACAGGAGAGACCCATCTACAAAGGCAGCCAGGGGACTCTGACGGGGAAGTGGGGGCCCCCTGGTGGTGTGGAGGTGGATGAGCTGGGTCGCCCGGTGGTGTGGAGTGAGACAGAGATGGAGTCGGAGCGAGAGGAGAGGAGGAGGAGGGTGGAGTCCTATCTAAAGAGCAGCAATATGTCTCTGGTAAGAATCACACTGCACAACTCTGGTTTCTCATCAAAGGGGCCATTAAATTAACTTGCGTTCACTTGACTTCAAAACCATTATAAACTGGGGCTGATTCACTCATTTCTATCTATAAAGTTACACTGTTAGCATGCTAGTTGTTGTTGCAGTGGCGTAATGGCAAAACTCCCCTGTTATTGTTAGATTCTTTAAACTGAACTTGCCCAGATACTTAAATGCAGCGTACAAGTTGCTATAGTAACCGTACTTTGGACAAATATAATTTTTAAGATTCGTTCAGTTACATTTACTCTTGAAATATAAACTGTTTTACTGATAAATATGTGCTCAAAGTCTGTGGAAATTGTGTATTTAAACTGTTACTAAATGCAACTAGAATGCCTAGAATGTTCCACAGTATAGATTAAACTTATCTATTATGAAGGAGACAAGCAGGCCGCAGCACTACGCTACATTACAGTTCAGATCTGTGGAGAGGCACCCCTATTCACAGAAGGAATTTCATGCGTTTTGGCTGAAATTATATTTAGTTTGCATAGTATGTAATTTATTTTGCTATATGTAAATATTTGTAAAGTTCTGTGATCAATGTACATAAGCATCCACATCATTTTTGAAACTATGTCATGAACAGGGGTGGGTTACCATAAGTTTTTCTTCTTCCCACTCCTTTTCGAGAAATGTGCCTTTCTGTTGTTTACATGTAGTATGTGTATGATTATTGTTTCTCTTTTGGCACAAACTCAAAATAAAAAATAATCAGTCAGTCTCAATTAATCACATAACAATATTTGCCCCAAAAGCAACATTTATTTTATGTAAGTGAATTTTAGTGGACGACTTCATCAAATAATACACAGTCACTTTTAAACTCAAGCTCTTTTAATGTCAGGAAATATGTCTTGAAAATATAAATTGCTTTTCATTTCATAACAGTAGATAAAGGTGAGGTCCCTGTCCAAAACTGAAGAGACTGAAGTGCCATTTTGTCATTTGTTTGAGTTTGTACTGTCTTGTGTGTACTCGGACCAACAACTCCAGCAGTTTCTGTGCTCACTGTCACTTGTTTTGCATTAAATTGTATCGTAAGGTTGAAGTACTTCTATGATATGCAAACTCTTTTCTGCACAGTTTGCAATAAATGACGCCTTTGTCAATACTTCCATCAGGTAGCTTTTTAAATAGAAATTTACCAGCCAGTAGACCCAGAGCTGTTTCATGCTCCATTGTTGTCTCATTATAGATCCATGTGTTGTAGTCAGAACTGTGTGTGTCAATATAATTGGCGCACAATGACACAGTGCACTGACAAATGTTCTGCGTTATTTCCTGCGATAAAATGCGATAATATTTTTACTGCATTATTTTAATTAATGTCCCACCCCTAGTTTCTATGGAGATGTCATTGCTCTGCCTGTAATGTTCCGCAGTATGACATTAAACAGCTCTACTTTACATTTATTAAATTACAGGTGGTTTTATAGCTCAAAAATACCTAAGGAAAAAAAAGGCATACTGAGCGTGGTCGCTTGTCCACAGATCTGACCTGTAACTTGGTCTGGTTTGGTCTCCATGAAGATAGAAAGGTTTAAAGCCATACTGTGAAACATTTCTGACAAAGCCATAACATCTCCATTGAGAAAAGCATTTGACGGAGCCTCTGCCAAAAAAGTTGCACCTTTTAAGACAAATTAAAATTTAATGAGGGGAAAACTGAAACTACATTACTTTCCAACGTAGTCCCTGTATAATGTCAAAATAAACAAGGAATTTTACATAATATTTTAAAATCTGTTCTCTTCTCTCCTCTTGTAGGACTCTGGTCTGCCCTCCTCTCTGGTCCCTCTGAAGCCGCAGCCAGAGGAGGTCCTTGTCCCGTGTCGCCACGAAGAACTGCCCCACCTAAGACACGCCCCCTCGCCAAACCTAAGACACGCCCCCTCGCCAAACATTGAGTCATGGAGCCCATCTGCCCCGGGGCAAGTGGACGACGACACGGACAGCGGCACTTACCAGATCTCTGAAGCTTTAAACAACCATTTCTACTTTAGCAATGGGCAGCTCAGACCAAGACCGCACTCAAACGCTATTCTGCTCAACCCAAGTCGACCAAGCTCTGTCATACGCACTCAAAAAACTTAAAGGACTCCACAGAAAAACTACATTTGAACTATAGAGAATATATTAAATCACATTAATACTGTGTAACTTCACAGGGTGTTTGACAAGAGACCTATAGTAGTTGGAACACTACAAAAATTAGGGTCTCAAGTAAAAAAAAAAAAAAAAAAAGAATTCAGAATATCTATTTTGATTTGAAGAAGTTTAACTAGTTTAGAGGTATGAATGGTCTATTTTTGTATTGGATATGCATTATTTGAGGATTTAAGGAATTTCTGAGTTGTTTCGATTCTTTGTTTAATATTACAAGCTATATTTTTTGCCAATTTGGTCTAAAAGTAAGTGAAATTATGCATAATTGTAAGTTTGTGTTATTAAAAGGCCCGTATTTTGTAATTTTCTGATCTGTTATAATGTTGTTTCCTCATCACAAACAGACCAAGGTTTGTGTTTTGTTTCGTTCGCACACAAACCCTGCAGATTTACACTGAGTTCGTCTGTCAAACTGAAAACGCTCTGTTCCACCTTGTGATGTCATGTGGTAATATAGGAAGCTCTCCACTGTATTTTTAAACTCACACACCTTCACTAGGATCATTTGGATGATTTTAGCTCAAGAATTGCCAATCTCCACTGAACTAAAGGTATAAGGAGCTGTTTTCTTGAAAACTACTGTTACATGACATCACAAGGTGGAACAGAGCATTTTGAACTTTGGAGATATAGACAGACTAATAATAAAGAGTTACTCAAACATGTGTGAATGAAACAAAACACAACTCCAGGTCTGTTTTTGAGGAGCTATCAACATTATAACATGTCAATTTTGCATAGTATAGGACCTTTAAAAAAGACAGATTGATATTCTGAAAACAATATTTAATTTTTATTTTTTTGTATATTAGTTTTGTTGCATTGAATGTGCTGGATTGTAAAAATGTGATCTTTTTTTTTTTTTTTTTTACAAGAATAACTTAAAAATCTATGAAATCTCAAAGTCTCAAAGTTAAAGCAGTGAATGAGGTGTATTATACAGGTGACAGCTGGCCCTGTCAATGTTGAGTGTCTGTTCAGGTAAAGATCCACCTTACTGACCCATACTTGTCCTCTGCATTTGACCCACCCACTTAGTCTGATCCTAATGGAAGGATTAGACATAGGGAGAACATACAAACTCTGTAAGTATCTCTCAGTCCAGGAATCAAACCCAGGATGTTCTGGCGGTGAGGCAGTGTGCCCATTTTAAACGCATGTGTGAGCAAATGGACGGTTTTGTATACTGCATGAATCCTGTATGTTGCAGTAAAAGGCACAACAAAATGTTACACAGCATTACGTTAAATGTAAATCATATTCATTGATCAAAGGGTGCATATTAGGCTATTTTGATCAGTTCTAATGTTCTTTCCTCCTCAAAAAACAGACCTGGAGTTGTGTTTTGTTTCATTCACACATTTAACGCAAAAATCCTGCATATTTAGACACCTTCACTAGAATCATTTGGATAATTTCAGCCTTGGAATTGCCATTCTCTACTGAACTGTTAACTTCAAAACTACCTCTTCATGACATCACAAGGTGGAAAAGAGCATTTGGAGCTTTGGAAATGTAGACAGACTAATAATAAAGGGTTAGTCAAACGTGTGCATGAAAGACAACAACTCCAGGTCTGTTTTCGAGCAGGTAACAGCATTAAAACGTGACATAAAGCTCAAAAGAATCCATTTTGCATAAATATAGAACCTTTCAAAACATTTTGTGTAAACTGTTAGTGGAAATCTTTTATTTTGTTTGTCTTATCATTCTGGGATCTCATGCTAATATATGCGCTCAACACTATAGATTTCAATGAAGGATATGTTTATTATGAGACAACATTTTGAACTCAATTTAGTGTATTTTTAAAATGCCTTAACTGCCTACATGGACTGTAACGTCTTTCCCATTAGGATGAAATATGTGTTTACAAGAGGAAAACTATTATTTTTGTCATTGGAGCTTGACATTTAAACTCAAGCTTAAAGGATTGTGGCTGTATATATTATTTGGTGAAAAGAATTGTCCATGTTTGTATGTAAGAGTACATGTGTAAAGTATGAATTGTATTTTCTGACAGTTTGAAAAGGTCAAAAAGGCTGTGACATATTCCTGACAATGAACAACTATGGACAAGTATTAAGAACATATGGGACTAAAGCCTATGGAAAAGAATCCTGCCACTGTCACGCTCAAATACTGTCAAATGTTTACTGTTTTTTTTTTTTTTTTTTAAATAATGTTAATATTTTGTTTGTTCATAAAACGGACATAATTGCAACTTCCAGTCACAAGTATTTTTTATTTAAGATCCTTGGGTATGTTGGGGTCTTGTTCACGAGTAAGGGGAGGATGGAGTTTGAGATTGACAGGTGGATTGGTCTGTTCTGATGCCTCCTGGACGCCTCTCTGGGGAGATGTTCATGTCCCACCAGGAGCCAAGACACAGGACACTGGAGGGACTGTGTCTCTGGGCCTAAGAACACCTCAAGATCTCCCAGAAGAGCTGGAGGACGAGTGTATGGAGAGGGTAGTCTGGGCCTCCCTGTTCAGACTGCTGC